>NC_087260.1:2845000-3060000 GCF_037042905.1 Lytechinus pictus | reverse complement strand
GAAAAGAACTCCTTCAAAATCTTCTCCTGACACCCCGATTCTTACTCCCCTCACTTCGAAAACTCCACCAAGGAAAATGAGGAAATCACCCCCCTCTACACCTATTTCAACAGGCCCCCCTCCTTCACCTGTCCTCCTGTCCTCTCCTGCCCCATCGTCACCTAACACCTGGTCCTCTTCAGCTCCGCCCCCACCCGGCATCCAATCCTCTTCAGTTCCACCCTTCCCCGCCTTTCAGCCCTCTTCAGTCACTCCCTCCCCCGTTATCCAGTTCTCTTCAGCTCCTTCCTCCCCAAACCCTTCCACCCCTTCTTCGTTGTGGGATGACACCCTGTCTGACGACGATTCGGTCGATTGGGCGTCATCTTTTCCGTCAAGTCAGGGCCCATTGTCTGACAAAGATTTGTTGAAGTTTCTAAAGACAGTCAAAGCAAGAAAAAAACCAATTGAAATTGCCCGGAAATTCACCTCGAATGTACCCGGCCTTGTTAGGCAATTGATTCCTTTACGGAATAGTTCAGCCTTCAAGAAAAGTACCCAGCAGCGGGTACAAAAATTAATCAGAAAGTTAGAAGACTGTGCTTAGTTCTTTTTTTACATGCTTGGTAAGACCCTGTATGCTCTCCACCTTGCAATGACCTTGTCATTCCTCACGCTGAACACTGGAGGATGTTCTGGTTCAGTGAAAACTGCCTCTATTCATTCTTACATTGAAAATATTGCAATTAGTCCTGATGTTATTTTTCTGCAAGAAACTTATGATTTAACGCCACGTTCTTCTTGTTGGAATTTATGGAAATCATATTTGATAAATTGTTCTTCCGGTATCTCTCGAGGTTCCGGCATAACCACCATTGTAAAGAAGAATCTTGTTGGCTCGTTTGATAGCTTAGCTATAGTTGACAGTCATATACTATATTCGAAAATTTGCATTGATGATACATTTTATCACTTGTATAATATTTTGATACCACAAGATGATAATTTTGCTTTAAAAGCCATTAAATCACTTCATGATCACTTGTGCACGATAAATAATGGCGTTATTATGTTAGGGGGAGATTTTAATTGTACCCTTAACCCCGCTCTTGATCGCCTGAGCATGCCAAAAGAACATAGACATAAAATCTCTACACAACTTGGGAAAACGATTGATTTTTTCACCCTTTGTGATGCATGGCGCAGACTCAATCCTTCTCAAAAAGCTTTTACCTGGCATAGGCGAAACCCACGAAGCATTCATGGCGTCTCGCGTGCAAGACTAGATCGCTTTTATCTGCCTGTTGGTCTCACCCCTTCTATTCACAAATGCGGCATTTTACCATGCTCTCTCTCTGACCACGATGCGGGTTATTTAGAATTAAAACCTCCCAAACACAAACATAGGGGAAGTGCATACTGGCATTTCAACAACTCTTTACTTGATGACGAGAATTTCAAAAATATTATTGTACATTTTTGGACCGATTGGAGGCTTCACAAAAATGAATTTGTGAACATTTTGATGTGGTGGGATGCTGGCAAATCCCATATTAAAAGAATTACTCAAATGTATGGAAAAAAGATAGCTGATGAAAAACGGGCTGCCTTTGTGAAAATTAATAACACTATTGAGCAGCTCCAATCCAATTTTAGTTTGTCAAGTAATACAGAACAAGAGATAATCAGAAACAGAAAGGAACTTAATAATTTGTTAAAATATGATGCCAAGGGTGCTTTGATTAGGTCACGCTTTAAACTAGTCCAAGAGGTTGATACGAGCTCGTCCTTCTTTTATAACTTAGAGAAGTCGAACTCTTCACGGAAAAGAATTTCTCAGATCCGCCTCCCCTCAAGACGCACCACAGTAAATGAAAATGAAATTAAGAACCATGTGTACTCTTTTTACAAGGACCTTTATAGTTTTTCTCCCATTGATGGTATTTCTGCTGAACTTTTTTCCAACATTAAACGCTTGGATAAGGATGAACAGAAAAATCTCGATTCGCCCTTTTCAGTAGAAGAATTAACACAAACTGTCAAACAATTAGGAAAAGATAAAACACCGGGTATGGATGGCCTCACTACGGAGTTTTATCAAACTTTTTGGCCCACGTTTAAGAATGATTTCTTTGAAGTCTTACAATTTTCTATTTCAAATGGCAGTTTACCACGTTCTTTTCGTAGGGCAATCATTAGCTTGATCCCCAAAAAGGGAGATCTTGCTGAGATTACCAACTGGCGTCCTGTCTCACTTCTTAACGTGGACTATAAAATATTTGCAAAAACCCTTGCCAGTAGATTGAAACTCTGTATTGGGAGCATTATTCATGAGGATCAAACTTATTGTGTCCCAGGTCGTACCATTTATGATAACATCATTTTAATAAGGGACATTATTCATTATGCAAATTCTGCCGATATCCCTCTTGCCTTGGTGAATCTTGATCAAAAGAAAGCGTTTGATAATATATCTCATAAATATCTTTTTGATACAATGAAGGCAATGGGATTCGGATACTCGTTTATCTCGAGTGTTAAGTTGTTGTATTGTCATGCAGAAAGCTTTGTTAAAGTATGTGGTTCATTAACCGCACCCTTCCATTTCCAAAAAGGGATTCGGCAAGGATGCCCTCTTTCGGGCATGCTATACTCAATAGCAATTGAACCCTTTCTCAACTTACTTAGACAAAATCTGGCCCAGTGTAATTTTAAAATACCCGATATTAATTTGAATTTATCTGTATCGGCCTACGCTGATGATGTTACAATATTTTTATCTTCTGAAAATGGTTTTGATATTATTCAGAATGTTTATAATACGTACAGTAAGTCTTCTAATGCTTGTTTAAATTACAATAAGTCAAAGGGCCTTTGGGCTGGATCGTGGTGTCGACGAAATGATAAACCACTTGTTTGTCAATGGAGTAACGAAGGATTAACTTTTCTTGGAGTTCAATTAGGTAACACCAATACTTATTATCAACAAAACTGGGTGATTTGTAAGGATAGACTAAATAAAACACTTTCTCGGTGGACCCCTCTTTCTAATTATTTATCATTTAAAGGCAAGATTCTCGTAGCTAACCAACTAGCTGCCACAAAAGTGTTTCATTTTCTGGCTACACTATCGGTCCCCAATCACACACTCAATGAACTCCAGGACATGTTGGTCAATTTTGTTTGGTCTAATAAACGTCATCTCATTAAGAAACAAATATTGTCTTGTGAACCCAACAATGGTGGACTTGGTTTAGCTTCTCTCCAAGCACGAGTCCACACTTTCCGTTTCTGTTTTTTTCAACGCTTTCTTAATTTTTGCTCTCACCCTGCTTACCTACTCTGCTCTCTCAATCTTAAAAAATACAGGGGTCTAAACTATGATTCCCAATTGTGTTTTATTGATTTAGACCCCAAATTTCTCACCAATCTACAATGTTTTTACTCAGAATTATTAGTTGCTTGGAGGGCCTCAGGAGCTCACATTGACATTACTTCCCTCTCAGTTAATCATGTCTTAAACATGCCGCTCAATTATTTTCATTTAATTCCCCCATCGCTAGAAGGCAGCACGGTCTTCCCTGCACGGCTCTTCGTGTGTCGAATCACGCTCATTAAGCACATCATTGACCCCTTCAACGGCAAGTGGCGCACAGTTGACAGCCTTCAACTCCATCCAGCCTACGATGCAAGTCGTCAACGCCTCTCTCGACGTTTGATTGGACAAGAACTTTCCATCCTGAAATATCGCCTATCTGCCATCTTCCCTACTATTTTTACTTTAGCTGGACTCAAAGCCCCTCTTCGTCCACTTTGCAGCTCACCCACCCCTTTAGTGATTAAACTGGTGAGAGGGACAGCTACAGCTGAACTATCTACAAAATATATTTATCGTGCATTGAAACGCCGAGTAAACAGTTATGATTCATCACTTCCTTCACACTGGCATGAAAATGGAACTCTCTCAAGTAACACGAAAATTAACTGGACACAAATATATGCCCCACCTACAATTAAAAAAGACGGGGACATACAGTACAAGCTTCTCCACAATGTCCTACCATCTCTACCAGTACTTCATCATTTCAACAAAGACATTCCAATTCAGTGTGGATGGTGTGGTGAGACGGGAACCATCTTCCATCTCTTAATACAATGTCCGGCCATCCAACCATCACTCATCGTTCTACATCATCTAATTAAGCGTCTCATTCCGAACATTATTATCGACTTTGAATTATACTGGGCGCTGGTTCCGCATGCTTCGGGCCGTTGCAGGGAAGCCGTGCGTTTATGTAATTTTTTGTTTATTAGTTTCAAAAGTACCATTTATTGGCTGTATCGTTCTTTGAATTTTTCAGTTCCCCTATTGGTTTGGAAATCCAAAGTGAAAAGCAGGATTCTTCTAGATTATGAGTTTCATAAGTTACAAAATAACGTCAATGCCTTCTCAAAGCGATGGTGTGTGAACAATGCTCTTTGTTCTGTCGGCACCTCTTTTGAATTAGTTTGGTCTTTTTGAATATAGGAATGTAAGCCTACCTTTACTTTACTGGTTGTTTAATGTTTTTTTTCTTGGTTTGTTTATATGAGTCCTTATTTGTACTTATAAAGTATATTATTCTCATATTTTATTTGTATATATGTTATAGTTTGATTGTAAATAAAGTTTCATTTTGAAAAGTCGAAAAAAAGTCTTCTTCTTCTTCTTCTTCTTCTTCTTCTTCTTCTTCTTCTTCTTCTTCTGCTTCTTCTTCTTCTTCTCCTTCTTCTTCTTCTTCTTCTTCTTCTTCTTCTTCTTCTTCTTCTTCTTCTTCTTCTTCTTCTTCTTCTTCTTCTTCTTCTTCTTCTTCTTCTTCTTCTTCTTCTTCTTCTTCTTCTTCTTCTTCTGCTTCTTCTTCTTCTTCTTCTTCTTCTTCTTCTTCTGCTTCTTCTTCTTCTTCTGCTTCTTCTTCTTCTCCTTCTTCTTCAGCTTCTCCTCCTTCTTCTACTTCTTCTTCTTCTTCTGCTTCTTCTTCTTCTTCTGCTTCTTCTTCTTCTTCTTCTTCTTCTTCTTCTTCTTCTTCTTCTTCTTCTTCTTCTTCTTCTTCTTCTTCTTCTTCTTCTTCTTCTTCTTCTTCTTCTTCTGCTTCTTCTTCTTCTTCTTCTTCTTCTTCTTCTTCTGCTTCTTCTTCTTCTTCTGCTTCTTCTTCTTCTCCTTCTTCTTCAGCTTCTCCTCCTTCTTCTGCTTCTTCTTCTTCATCTTCCTCCTCCTCCTGTTTGTGATCTCAGTCTTTATGACCTATTTATTTACCAAATTTTATATTTGAAGTTAACGTTAATTAGAGCAGTTTTATTTCTTTCTCCGGGGATGGAAAATGGGATGGATAACTCTATTGTAAACTGCCAGCCCGTTTTAGGAGAACCTTTCATTAATCGACTATGACTCTTCAGAAGTAGGCAGAGAATTAGATATTAAAAAAATCTATATATTTAGATTATAAGTCTTTAGAAATATATTAATAGAAAAATTAATGTGGCACTTGACAAATTGCCTATGAAATTAAGGAAATTGGTTCTCTACATGTACATGTATGTCCTTGAAGTTCATTTTCCTTTGTGCTGGTTCAGTTGAAGTCAGTTGAAGTCAATTACTGCAGATTGCAGTAATTAACAAATTAACAAAAGGGAAGTAGACATGATGTAGACTTTCATGCTAGAGTTGCGGCTCTGCCTGTAATTTGGTCGATTCACATTACGGTGCGCCACCTGACCTATCGGTCACAGCGGACAGGCCGAATTTCGCAATGCCTCATGGGAAAAAGTCAACATCTGCTGAGCACACTAGTGCATCATGGCGTACATGTATGACCAACGTGGCTCGGCCAGTTTGCACAAAATTATGCTGTTTACCAGGGTCTAGGAGGTGGGAGAGAAATTTACTACAGATTTCTTTGGAAATTTAGACCGTTTTCAGTGAATTCTTCCTCCATTTATCATATGGTTTTTATTTTTGAAGCATCTTCGCACCAGCACTATGCGTTGGCTGTGCCTCGCCTGCGCGTGATGTCGACCCAAAAAGTTAGAAATTGGCCTGTCCGTTGCCAACCGATAGATGGCTCACCGTATTTTAAATCCACCTAATTGTAGCCATGCTAACAATTATTAATAATATACATTCAAATCTGCCTTATTATACAGAGAATAATTTTACTTCTCAAATGTGTATTATTAGTATTTATGGTTAAGGACTTTGTGCAGCAGTCATAACAATATGTGGAGCAAATTGCGATGCGATACCTGGAAAATGATACTGTCATATGGTTCGCAAACTGGTTCCAACCAGACTTTGCAAATACTGAAATTATCGATCAAACTCGGCCCCTACTGCGTATTTATTAAAACTGCACTAGCAGAAATATGGTCAGTGTTTTTGTATAGTAATCCTATTGGCAAAGCCCAGGGAGGGCAACATGGCAAATTTTTACCCTGGTCGTCTCAGATTGAAATTAGCAAGCGAAATATGACATTTATTTACCGGTATCTGGTAAACTGCATTGTTTAGGTAATAATTCAAATTATTTTTTTCGTAGGACTGTGGAAAATATACAGTACATGTATGCAATTTTATTTGATATTGCGCCCACTTTTTCCAATCTCGTACATGTACATGCCAAATCTCAAACTGTGCTCAATCTTGTACACGCCAAACCTCGCCGTGTGCTCACACGCTACATGCATTCACAATTAATTCACGCTAAATAACAACCCTTCTCAGTTGGTTTCAAGTTCAAAGTTAACACATTTTATTCAATAGATATCATGCCTACAGATGGTGAATAAGAACAATTACGGACAAGTATCAATACTGATTAATCTGGATTTCTGACAATTGATTCCGATCTTCTCTGTATTTAAACTTATGTTTTTTCCCTGCTCTTCTCTTATTTTGTGCGCCCTCTACGGCAATAATCATCGGGCGCTACAATACCTCCTCTACATTTTGTCCTTTTCTTTTTTTATTTTTCAGATCACGACATATCTCGGCAAAAGAGATTTTGTCGACCATCAAACACACATCGATCCAATTGGTAAGTATAATTTCATGTCATTCATCACCTTGTGAGATGAATCTCACAAGATGTTTTATAATGTGATTTGATCATTTTTGTCTCGCCTGCATAGCAGAGCGAGACTATAGGCGCCGCTTTTCCGACGGCGGCAGCGGCGTCGTCGTCAACATTGAAATCTTAACCAAGGTTAAGTTTTTGAAATGTCATCATAACTAGTATATGGCCCTAGTTCATGAAACTTGGACATAAGGGTATTCAAGTATTACTGAACATCCTGCCTGAGTTTCAGGTCACATGACCAAGGTCAAAGGTCATTTAGGGTCAATGAACTTAGACCATGTTGGGGGAATCAATATCAAAATCTTAAGCAAGGTTAAGTTTTTGAAATGTTGTCATAACTTCGAAATTATATGGACCTAGTTCATAAAACTTAGACATTAGGGTAATAGTGTATCACTTAAGATCCTGCCTGAGTTTCTGGTCACATGATGAAGGTCAAAGGTCACTTAGGGTCAACGAACTTTGGCCATGTTGGGGTTATTTTAGGAATTGTCATAACTTTTAAATTTTATGGATCTAGTTCATGAAACTTGGACATAAGAGCAACCATGAATCTCTGAATATCATGTGCGAGTTTCAGATCACATGACCAAGGGCAAAGGTCACTTAGGGTCAACAAACTTTGGCCATGTTGGGGGTATTTAAGGAATTGTCATCTTAACTTTTAAATTTTATAGATCTAGTTCATGAAACTTGGACATAAGAGCATCGGGTATCCCTGAATACCCTGTGCATGCTTCAGGAACATGGCCAAAAAGGTCATTTAAATGTCAATGAACTCTGGCCGTGTTGGGAGTATGTTTTGAATTGGCATCATAACTTAGAAAGTTTATGGATCTAGCTCATGAAACATCGACATAAGGTTAATCAAGTATGAATGATTGTTTTGCGCATGTCTTAGGTCACATGGTCAAAGGTCATTTTGGGTCAGTGACTCAGTGGACATATTTTATTATCATATTAGTGTTTTTTTTTTGTGAATAATTATTCATTACCGGTAGCTGTTTTCAAAGGCAGCACTGCTGCTATATCGATTGCGTAATGCAGGCAAGACTGCCAGAGGCGTTCCACTTGTTTTTTGTAAACTCAAAATGGGTGTTGGTGCTATGGAAGGCAATCTGAACTGTGTGTCCAAACCAACACCCAACACTAACACCCTCCACCAGAACCTACTCACCCAACACTAACACCCTACACCAGAACCAACTCGGCCAACACTAACACCCAACACCAGAACCAACTCAGCTAACACAAACACCCTACACCAGAACCAACTCTGCCAACACTAACACCCTACACCAGAACCAACTCAGCCAACACTAACATTATACACCACAATCAACACAGCCAACACTAACACCCAACACCAGAACCAACTCGGCCAACACCAGAACTAACTCTGAATTGCACATCCAACACCCAAAAGTACACCCAACTCCAGAACCAACTATGAATTGCATTTCCAACACCCAACACTATTACAGCCTCCAACAGAACCAACTCTGAACTTGAAATCACCCAATGCCCTTCTCAAAAATATACATAATGTTATCTCAACTCTTAAAGGAGAATGAAACTCTTGGAGCAAGTGAGCTTTTGTGAAAGCAGAAAAATCAAAGAATAAGATCAACAAAAGTTTGAGTAAAATAGGACTAGCAATAGAAGAGTTATGAGCATTTGAATTTCTAGATCACTAATGCTATGGAGATCCTCACATTGGCAATGCGACCAAAATCTATGATGTCACAGATGAACAACTCTCCCCTTTTGGACACTGAAAATATACCCCAAAACATCTCTTTTTGCTCATTCTAATCATAATGACAAACGATTTCATCAATGATATAATGTTGTGAAACCTCTGTACTTGTCCTCTCATAAAGAGAACACCTCACATTGTGATAGACTCTATAAAAATGAGAATATAAGTGAAATAAGTACTAAAGTAATGAGGGAGTTGTACGTGTGTGACATCACAGATCTTGGTCGCATTGCCAATGGGAGGATCTACATGGCATTAGTGATCTCAATATTCAAATGCTCATAATTTTCTTATTATTCATTCAATCTTCCTCAAACTTTCAACAATATGTTTCTTTGATTTTTCTCTTTGATATGGATTCAGCTGGTTTCAAGGGTTTCATTCTCCTTTAATGTCAAGTCTGCCCTTACAAATAATTGATTAAAATAAACAGAGAAAAATTAAACTAGCATATAATCCTGGAAATTTCATAAAAATTAGATGAAAAATGAAGTCATGACATTTAAAGTTTAGCTCAATTTCAGAAAACGGAATATCATGTAATATCCAAGATCCATTTGTAAACAAAATGGTATGTGATGTCCTTTACAGTAACTGAATATTTATTTACTCTTCAATCTCACCTTTCCCCCATAGATGGTGTGGTATTAGTAGACCTAGACTACTTAAAGGAGAGGAAAGTCTTTGCCCATGTGCTAGCAGCATTCCGCTATGGCCGGGAGGATCTGGATGTCCTTGGGCTTACCTTCAGGAAGGATCTGTACTTAGCTTCGGTCCAGGTCTACCCCAAGCCCACAGAGGAGGAGAGACCGCTTACTAGACTCCAAGAGAGGCTTATCAAGAAACTAGGGTCCAATGCATATCCGTTCTACTTCGAAGTAAGTTCTTGCCATTCTGAGCAATTCACAATACATTGGACACCTCTGTACATTGTCGTGCAAGGCCGATAAAAAAAAAAAGAATTAGAGAAAACTGAAGCAAGATGTCTTCTCTATGGCAAGCCATGATAGACAAATGGCTGATAAGACAAAATGTATAACGCCTGGAACTTATTTGCCTGTTCACAGATGATTATTGCCCAGATTGGATTTCCATAGTGATAACGTCAAGGTGGAGTTGTCCCTGTTTAATGGTTCGTAATCAGTTAATAGAATATGAGAGATATATGGCAGCTAATGCAGGTTGCACTTATATTGACCAATCTTGCAGGAATAACATGAATGAGTGACATCATAATAAGGACACAAATGTGAAATGCTATAATTAGGGAGCTGAGAGTGGCATATTTGAGTTTCATGTTTGGAAGATCAGAATATCTCCAACAGTCTATGTCCACATGGCTCGAACTTAGACCAAGACCAGCAAAATGCAGGACATGCAATATATGAAAAAAAAACCTGCATAAGTACATAAGTGTTGGCTCAGTTGGTAGAGCGTCCGCCTCACAACAGGGAGGTCGGAAGGTCAAACCCTGGTTGCATCAGACCAAAAGACGTTAAAAGATAGGAGTTGCTGCTACCCTGTTTGGTGTTCAACATTTAAGGGATAGAACCTCGTCGACCTGGGGCTGCACAATGTCTGCCGGGCCCATGATCAATTGTGTAAAAAAAAAATTCTGAATATTTCTGTTCTCAGATTTCTATTTCGAACAATAAAATATGGATTTTCATTTTCATAAACTGATCATTGAAAATGGATGAGAAAGCTAAAAAGCTGAATTTGTAAATTGCATTCCCTGCATTTGTTTTTGCTTAATATTTCAAATTTTACTTATCTTTAGCTTTTTAAATGTCTGATTTTTGTGTGTCCCATCTCTTTAATTTCTGATTTATAATATTTTGAAGGAAATTTCAGACTTTACAAGCTCTCCTTTTTATGCAGGTTGCTTCATATTTACACATGTATTGTCATTGTTATAATCTACTGTCTTTCTATGCTAATTGCTATACTAAATACTTTCCCATGTTTTATTCTGAATTATAATCAAATGTATTGTCTTGTATTGAGTTGATATTTCATTTTTTTTGAAATATTCAAATCAAATCATTTTGCTTGTCATTGTCAGCTGCCGGTCAATTCCCCATCATCGGTCACACTTCAGCCCGCACAGGGCGACACAGGCAAGCCATGCGGTGTGGACTACGAACTCAAAACATATGTTGCAGGTAATGATAAACATAAACATCACATCATCATGAAACTTTGCTTTTATTCATGAATTAGATCTGGTGGGTGTTTCATAAAGCTGTTGCTAATTTTTGGTTGACTTTACAAAGTACTGGTGTTCCTTTGTTTGGAGCCTATATCCATACCAATGAAAACTAGGTAGGATGTGGACGTCAAAGTGATTAGATTAGCATGTGTGCACCGATAAATTAACGGTTGCCTTCGCCAGGATACTCCCCAGGGAGTGGAGATGGTGCTCCTTATTTGTGGAACAGTGATGGATTACAATGAATTACAATGTAAAGCGCTCAAAAATACAGAGTATGAAGCGTTCTATAAATGTAAATATTATTATTATTATTATCATTGTTATTATTATTATTATCATTATTATTATTATTATCGTTATTATTATTATTATTATTATGTAGAAACGATGGACGAGAAACCACACAAGAGGAATTCAGTACGGCTTGCCATCAGGAAGGTTACCTACGCCCCGGACGTACCCGGCCCACAACCCACGGCTGAAGCACAGAAAGAGTTCGTTGTCAGTCCAGGAGCACTCCACCTTGAGGCAACGCTTGATAAAGAGGTGTGGAATGTTCACAAGCATGAAGTCTCGGTCACACTGGCGAAACCGGCACCAGACCGACCAAATCTATTAAATTTTTTTTAATGACATAGCATCCGTTGGTTGCAGTGGTGGATCTACAGGGAGGGTGGTAAAGGGATTAAACCCTCTCGCAATTACCAATATTTTGTGCTTTTCAATGTACTCCAGACCGAAATGGCCATTTTAAAGTGAAAACTTTTTTTTTTGCTTGTCAAAAAATTTCTTTGGTGCCAAAATGACCTTATTTTTTTTTTTTTTTTTTTTTTTTTTTTGGTTGTCAAATTTCTCAGTCAAACCCCTCCATGATAAAAAGCAAGATCCACCCCTGGTTTGGGTTTGGTTTTGTTGTTGTGACTGAAACATATGTATGATCATCCAGACCATAGTCTTCAAATTCTGTTTTGTGTTTTTAAATCTCTCATAAATATCAAAGGGGAGGGAAGCTCTGTAGATGTTTTATTTAATCAAGGTTGGCAGGTTGTATAATCATATGAAGCTTAGAATCTGTTTTATCAGACTAAATGTGAAAAAAAAATCAAAGGGGGGGGTTATATGTTTTAAATTCAGTCAAGTTTGCCAATAGTTGTGTAATCATTTTGAAGCTTAGAATCTGTTTCATCAGACTGAATTTGAAAGAAAAGGATATAAGTTCCTAGTTGTGTGCAATATAATACGCTTGATCACCTCATTAGTCAAATTATCAGAGGACGCACGCTACTGCATATTAATATAATTGCATGTTAACATACCATGTACATGTCAGCATTTAAGTATGACTCTATAAAGTCACACTTAACTTTTTTTCTATTAGGGTACAGTAGATCAGAAATATTACCCATTCAGAGAATAAATAGTATGAACCATTATTTTAATCGGTTCGAGAGCATTTAATGTAAAGAAAAACTGGAAGATTCAAAGGCCAAATAAACTGATGATTGGATTCCTGTTTGACATTGCAAGGAATGGTGGCTCTGATTTTCATTCATATGTGGAACGTTGTGGCCCAGTGGATTAGTCTCCAGAGACTGAAACAGAGGGTTGTGGGTTCAAATCCCAGCCATGGTGTAGTGTCCTTCAGAAAGAAATTGATCCACATTGTGCTGCACTCAACCCAGGTGTGGTAAATGGGTTCCTGGCAGGAATTTATTCTTTGAAATGCGTGTGTGCTGTAAATAATTAAAGCTGCCAAGCTAAAGCCGGGGTAATAATATCCAAGTCGTTTGGAAGCGCATAGATAATCATAATGTGATATGTTCTGTAAAAGAACTGTTCCATTATTATTATTATTATTCAAATACCTTCCACATTTTCTTTTTTTCCAGATGTACTATCATGGAGAGAGCATCGAGGTTAACGTCACCGTGGCCAACAATTCAAACAGAACGGTGAAGAAAATCAGGGTGTCAGTCCGGCAGTATGCAGACATCTGCCTCTTTTCAACAGCACAGTACAAATGCCCAGTAGCTTGCGTAGAAGCAGAGTAAGTCACAATGTCAAATGCTAAGTAGCTTGTGTAGAAGCTGAGTAGGTCACAATGAATTCTGGTCTGTCAAATGCCCTGTGCTTTCCATAGAAGCGGAGTAAGTCACAATGAAAGTCAATCTGTAAAACACCATGTAGCCTGCATAGAAGAGGTGTAAGTTCTATGAAAGTCAGTTTGAAAAATTTCCTGTAGTTTGCATAGAAATGGAGTAGGTCAATGAAAGTTGGTCTGTCAAATGCCCTGTAGTGTGCATAGGCATGGAGTAGGTCAATGAAAGTTGGTCTGTCAAATGCCCTGTAGTTTGCGTAGAAGCGGAGTAAGGGTCATTCCATCTGGATTCACCCAGTGGTTACACCCCACCCTCTCAGTTTATGTTGAAATTTGGTACACATAAAATTCCCCATGGGCTAAGGACAAGTTAAAGTCGGTCCGTCAAATGACCAGTACTGTGCGTAGAAGTGGAGTTACAAGTCACAATGAAAGTCAGTCTGTCAAATGCAAAATAGGTTGCATAGAAGCGGAGTAAGTCCCTATCAAAATCAGTCATTTGAACTCATTTTGCGATTGCTGTTAAATACCAAAGCTGGAATTGATGTGTAATCCTTGTAGTCCCTTATATAATCTTTGATGTAACCCCTGTCATATTTATTATTCTTTTCCACAGAACTTCAGAATATGGTCTGCCACTCAAACCTAGCCAGAAACTAACGAAGGTATTCTGTGTCAAACCGTTACTTGATGACAATAAAGACAAGCGAGGGCTGGCGTTAGACGGCAAGCTGAAACACGAGGACACAAATCTTGCTTCATCAACACTGTAAGCTATATTTTCCTTAGAATTTTTTTTTTCACAATCTCAAAATTGTAGCCGTTTTGGTTACGATTACATTCTAAGGCCTTGTAGGTGCTGCATCAACAACTACGTCATCCAAATGTACGATGGAAGTCTGCTGAAGTTTTCATCGTTGCAGGTGAAAAATACCCAAAGATTGCTAACCTTCACCCAGGGGTAGTTAGTGGGTACCCAGTAGTAAGAAATTCCTTGACTGCTTGAGCGCCAAGGCAGCCCATCTAAAGCCGGGGTATTTATGATATTATCATGAAGTGCCCTCGCGGAGAGCAGGGTTTTGAACTTTAGTGATGTAAGTCTTTGCCCGCCACGGACAGAATCACTCCTGATCCACATTAATTTCAAGGTGCATCCTTAAGATGGGTTTTGCATGGACTATGATAATTCAGCTCACAATAGCTTTTGATTGGTTTATTGTAAAAAAAACACTTTTTGTGTACACAGTTCAATGCGATGCACACATCACTATTGTGTATGTGTGTATGAACAGTAGACTTAATGCACTCTGTGTGTATTGTGAAATAAATATGACTCGAGTCGAACTTGGCAGTCTGCAGTACGTGACTCTAGTCGAACAAAGCAGGGAATGAGTTAAATATGATGTTATGATTATTGATATTATTAGCAGGTACAATTTTGTGATTTTGAGAAAAAGAAAATGTTTTGTCATATCATCACACCAATTAGATGAACATCTTTAATTATGTTAGCTATAGAGGTTTCTGCTTTTGTTTATATTTATATTGTGACAAAAAGTTAGTACGTGGAAAAAGACTGTGAGAAAATCAAATACACTGCAGCAAATAGAATTTTAACCTGAGCCCATTGAAACAGGACTCCCTGGTGATAGCCTGATAGCATTCTCAAGTTTTTCAAGGAATAAATGACTGACAGGTACCCATTTACTTCACCTGGGTTGAGTGCAGCACAGTTAGACGAGTTTCTTGCTGAAGGAAATTACGCTATGGCTGGGATTTGAACCCACGACTCTCTGTTTCAAAGTCGGGAGACTGATCCTCTGGACCGCAATGACCACACATGAATAGATTTTCATTTAATTGCATGTTTCTTGCAGGAGTTGTAGTTTTTAACTAAAATTGATGAGAGAAAAAAATCCCTCATTCCTCATGTGTGAAGTTTATGTTTCCTCGTAAGTGACATAATTCATCCACAATGTGCTGCACTCGACCCATGTGAGGTAAATGGGTACCGGCAGGAAGTAATTCCTAAAATAGCTGTGTGCACCTGAATAGGTAGCCTAGCTTAGCCGGGTAATAATAATAGCAGGGCCCGCTGGGAGAACAGTTTTCTGAACTGAAGTGGCTACCCTTGGTAAATATATCACTATTATTATTATTATTATTGTATATATGTTGATTCGTACTATTATTGTGAAATCTTTTTAAGGGAGACAGGGAGGCGCGATAGCTCAGTCGGTAGAGCGTGGGATTCGTATTCCGGTGATCCGGGTTCGATTCCCACTTGAGGCGCTAGTGCGCTGTGGTAAGGCATTAATCCTCATTACCAGGTCCTTCGGAGAGGACATTAAGCCGTCAGTCCTCTGGTTGCTTGCTTACAAGCATTCATGCTTTCTTAGCAATCAGGTAAAAAAAATCCCCACTTTCAAACTTTTTTTTTGCAGGTTAAATCCAAACACAGATGACAAGCAAAAAGAAAGAGAGAGCTTAGGAATACTTGTTAAGTACAAAGTCAAAGTCAAGCTAGTATTATCTAACTTCGCAGGGTAAGTAGTAGAAATTAGACTGGCACATCTTCTTTATGTCCAACATAAATTTATAATTCCTTCTTTTGAAAAGATTAAATGATTCAGAATTTCCTATTTAAGGGAGACAGTTCCATACATGTGGACCTTGGTAGAAAATAGATTGTGTATACAGGTTTATAGATCTGTGTTTGGATTTGCAAGAATGAGTATTCAATTGATGTTATAAATAGTACATTAAAAGCATTACATTAGTATACTTTTAAGTGCTTTAAGAGCCAAAGAAACAAAAGGGAAGAGTTTATATTAATTATTACAAGGAATTGATAGTATTCAACAATAGATCTCTTTTTCAAAACCTTACATTAGTTTGCAATTATGTGCTACAAGAGCAAAAGAAAAGAAAAAAAAAGATATCATACTGAACTAAAGTCTGAGCCATAGATTCATTAATTGTATGCTTGCATAACGTGTGTCATATTTTGCACGTAATTTTAACAGAATTCACCTAATATCGGCTCATGCCTTTAAAAAACATCTATAGTTTTTCTTAATTGCTCTATCCAAAGAAGGTCCAATTTTCTCAAAAAAACGTGAACAGCGTTAATTTCCAAATAGTGATTTTCATTGATAACTTCAAAGTTACTGAACAGGTTATCATAGCAGCCATCACTGTGCGATTCTGACGTTTGAAAGCTACTTTAATTTGAAAATATGTTTTATGATTTTTATTTTCAGGGACTTATCGGTGGAGCTACCGTTCACACTGTCTCATCCCAAACCGGTTGATCCGGAACCAGCACCGGCTCCCGCACCTAGCCAACAAACAAACAAAGAGAGTGAGTATGAAAGTGGTTCTGACTCTGGCCTTGTAATCAGTGAGTCGTATGTTCGAATCCCAACCCGGTATAGAATCCTGTTGCAAAGCAATAATCCACACTCTGCCACTCTTGACCCAGGTGCTAAATGGGTACCCATAAGGATTGCAAAGTCATTGTAGCTAATACAGTACTGTGTGCACCCAAGTGGCAACTGGCTGGAATACTCCCCAGGGAGTGGAGGATGTGCATACATTGTGTGTGGGAATGATAGGTTGAATCTGATGACCAGGGTATAATTAATCTGTAAGTGCTTTATAGATACATACAATGTATATCTAATTGAAATGGGGGGGGGGGTCAAATTGTATAATATTCAATGTTATGTTTCCTCGTTCATGTTCAGCTTGAAAAGTTTGATATCGATTTATATCTTAGCAAAAAGGTATACACTCCTTGAAATGTATGTGCATTGTATTATTTTCTATTCTGTTGAATCTAGCCATATTTTGCTTTATTTACAGGCAATAATAAGAAGAAAATTCGAATTTTTGATAAAGCAAACCTGAAACATTCTTCTATATATTTTTTAATGTATATTGCCAGAGCTTCCAGTTAGTAGGATTTTGTCCTTTTTAGTTGGATTTTAAGGGGAAAGTGACAATGATAGGATTTCCCAAGGAAAGTTTTTTTTTGAAACTTTTAGGAATGATGAGTTTTTGGTATGTTTTTCAAAATTTTAAAGAAACTAGGATAAAAAGAAATAAAGAATAGGATATTGTCACAATTAAGGTTGGCAACTATGTATTGCCATTTAAAAATGTTACTCTTCCAAGTATAAACCTTATGAAAACTTACTAATAAAGCACTTTTTCATTCTTGTTATGTCTTTTCTATACAGCTAATGAGGTTCCAGTTGACACAAATCTTATCAATTTTGATGCAAAGTAAGTATTTATGTTGTTATCGTTTTCCCTCTCAATAAATTACATACATATTACTTTATATGCACTTGATACATGTATATTTTCAGAGCAAATAATGTTTCTTCTATAATCACATTTCATTTTGAATGATTCTGTGATGTTTTCATGTCACTGAAAGAGCCATCATTACCATAGATGTGAATTGTTCTTGCAATATTTTTTTATGTCTCTCGCATTCCTTTTATTTATGCCAAAGATAGTGAAAGTATAATACAAGAGAGGATGGATTCGTAACATGTGTTGCAGAGATATAATTAGAATAATGTATTCTACCAAGTTTTATATTTTTTCTGCTATTAAGAGGCTCATTGCAAAGCAAAAAATTTCCATAAATTGCCAACATATATCATCATATAATGCATAGAAATTTTAAATTATTTTCTATTTTAATTCATGTCCAAAAGTATGATCTTTACCTGGTTTTTACAATTGATTTTATTGATAGTTTTTGTGTCACATTTACCCATACTTTGTAATACAAAACTTTGCATTGTATTTTTAAAGGGCTGCTTTTTGTGATTGATTGTAGTAGCCATTATGTGCAATTGTCAAGGTCGATCATACAAATAATCGTTGATGGTTATGTTATAAGGTCATATGTCTCTCCATTCTTCGTCCCTTTGTCTTTTTGTCACCCATTAATATCTTTAGATTTAATCCCATGTAAAATGTATCTTGTAAGCCTTGCTTTTATATGTACTGAGCATACAATTAATTTTGAAATAAGGTGACATGGAAATTTCATTGACAATATACCATGATACCATGTGGTGAAGAAAATTTTTGTAGCAGCGTCGCATCTCATCACACCAAATTCTGCACATACCATAAACCTGCTTTGTCATATTTTAATCATTAGACATTGGCTGTCATTTTAACCCAAAATGCTTCTTAATTTCTTTTGCTACCTTAACCCTTACCCCAAACTATTGCCCCCTCTCTACCCCTCCGCCATCATATAAATGTGCCCCTCTCTCATAATATTATTGTGCCCCTCTCTCATATAAATGTGCCTCTCTATCATGTAATTGTGCCCCTTTCTCGTAATTGTCCCCCTCTCTAATCATGTAATTGTGCCCCTCATGTAATTGTGTTCCTCTCTTGTAATTGTCCCCTCTCTAATCATGTAATTGTGCCCCTCATTATGTAATTATGCCCCTCTCTCGCAATTGTCCCCCTCTCTAAACATGTAACTGTGCCTCTCATATGTATTTCCCGTCTCTCATCATGTCACTGTGCCCCTCTCTTCTGTCTCTTACCCTTCTCCCAACTGCTTCTTTACCCCCCCCCCATACCCCATGCCAATCGCCAAACTCCTACTCACCTTGTGCCATGCTTGAAGGAATAGCGATCCAAATGGACGGTCTGACAAATACTGCGTTGGCAGGACGCTTTGCCTTAGTGCTTCGAGTGAGGGCAGGTACATATCGCCCTCTATAGTTCTGGAACATGTTTTTTGCATGAATCAAGCACACAACATTCATTCCATTTTAGTTGCATGGTTTCGCATTAATTTTTCATGAATGATGCACTACTGGGGACCTCCCGTTCCATAAAATATCACAAGTTGGTATAAACTGTCATTGTATTAGGTTCTGCAGCCAGAATCCGGGGATGGTATTCTGGATTACTGTCATAACTTTTGTCATAAATTTTGTTCTTTCTCTCTGAGATGTAACACCGCTATGATTGTCACAAATCGGTATTCTGAACATTGTCTTTTCCTTGTCATATCTCTCTCAGTTCCCGCCCATCTTTTCAGAGGCCAGCCATTCAAAATCCTTGTTAGTTGCCAGTGGGAGCCCTTTTAACCAATAGGAAGGCCCAATGGCATATCCTCAATACAGTAGCTGGCATTGTGCAACTGCGCGTAATATATTGATGCGGGACAGGGAGCTGTGAAGGATTTTAAGAAGAGAGATAGAAAAAAGGGAGGATGGAAAAAAAAGAGGAATTAATATGTTGGGCCTAACTAATTGTGGAATGAAAAAATATTTTTGAAAATAGTCATGAATGATGAGTGAAACTAATACCACAATCTGATCTGAATAATGTCATTGTTTGCTTGACTTATTCGGTAGGGTACTAAAAGATATGACAAAATTTTTTACTGCTAGACCCTGTCATAAATTTGTCATATCTTTTGCTTGTATTTTGGGATTATGTGCATTTACAAGCCGCATATTTTTGGTGCGTGCTTAAGAGAAGAGACAAAATTTTTGACAAAAGTTATGACATCCACCAGAATACCAATTTTGTCATATCTCGGAGAAAAGACAAAGTATGGAGAAAAGACAATGGTCAGAATACTGCCCAGGATTCCTTGGCAATTATAATGGCAAAGTTACCATTACATTAGACTTTATGTAACAGTGCCCTGAATTTGTTTGTTTCATTCTGTTATGCCGCTTTCTTCCTTCAAAGATCTCATGAAGCATGTCCTTATCTCATATCCCACCTATATCCACTGCATTTATATTGCGCCATATTTCTGTTAGAAACATTCATAGGCGCAGGTTCATCCAATTACTACACATCTGTTGAAATAAGTGAGTTTTTAGAGACGATTTGAAGAGTTCAGTGCTGTCAATTTCACCGAGCGAAGGAGGGAGGTAGTTCCAGATGCGTGAAGCAATAGATGAAAAGGCTATTTCCTTTTTAGATTCTATTTGAGTTCTATATTAATTCATTTATCCTTTAATTTATTCATTGTTTAGGTTTGGTTCCTGTTTCTATTTCCTGTTATTTATTTGTTCTGAAATGCTTTAAGCATCTGATTAATGATAATAATAGAATGAGTCTATTTTGATAGAGCTAACATGTGTATGCATATCTTAAGCTGTGACGATTAGCTTGATGTTTGTGTTTGTGTTTATCTCTTTATTGAACGAAGCATGCACTTATTTATGCACTAATCAGAGCTGCAGCAAGCATTGTCAATACAGACTTTGATGGCGAATCTACATACTACAAATAGATATTGCCTGGTCTATCTGTTAAAACATTTCAACCCCCCCCCCACAAAAAAAAGCTCTCTTATCCCTACGTGAGGGTATTTTTCCCCTCGGCTCTATGTGCTTCAGGTAAAACAGAATCCCTTAGGAAATATATAACTCTGTCAGGGAAATGAAATGACATTTTGAAAGTCTAGGTTAGCAATATCTGTAATAAATACATTTTTGGCACAAAGAGTCGATTTTGCTTCAAATAACACAATGTCTTGATTTCTCAGTTTCTGGTTTCTTCATAGCCACTATAAGAGCGATTGCAGTGAGCAGTTAATGTTTTCACAAAGTTATATGTTTGTACCAATTTATCACATACTACATAAATTAGTTTATCTCTTTGGGAGTCTAAATGTAACACAAAGTAGGCCTATATATGGAATAAAATTTGGATGTTATTTCTGGCCACTTTAATAATATTTTTCTTTTTTTTCTGGGTTTGAAGATGGATGGTACCTAATATCTAAAATCAATGTTTAACAGTGCTCTTGAAAGCAAACTGGGCTGATAAATTCATTTTCTTCTGCCAGGGATTTGTGTTCCATCTGGTTAGCCGCAGTAAAAACAGATTTGTGTCCCATTTGGATACCCATAGTTTGCGCAATAGATTTAGACCATAATTCAAGTTGGGTCAGAGTTCATAACATAGGCTTTAACATTCCAAACAGTGTTTCCACAGATCCAAAACAAATTTCCCAAAACTGAATCTCAAATTTCCTTAAATTGATAGACATTTCCTAGAATTTTCAAATTGTATTTTTTTATCGTAAATCGGACAGTAACGGAGCGAGCCTAAACTTGGTCCAAGTAACCAAAATCAAGGAATTTATTCTTTTTTGTTGAATGCACTTTTAAAAATAGCAACAAAATGCGAGCGCAAGCAGAACGTTTTGAGCTACCTATGAGGCAAACAATTTTTAAAATGTAACATGAATATTGAAAGTTGCTTTGTTTCATTTTAATTTTTCTGATTTCCCAGAATTTCCTGGATTTTTTTCATTTTCAGAAAATTATCTTAAACTGATCCAGATTTCCCTTAATTCTGGAAATTTCCTTCAAACACTGATTCCAAATATATCTATTGCAAAACGTTGCAAGGGGATTGCACATGTCCCCACCATCTGCTCGCAGACACACAATGTCATTTGTTTGGGTCTGTTGTAATATATATCATTCATTTCATTCATTTAATAATCTCACATACTCGTATTTCTACATTAAATGTCATCTGTTTGATGTATACATGTTACCTTTATTTTTCTCATGGAGTTCCTGTATAATACTACAATTGTTCAAGTTCATATCTGTAATTTCTTTTGTTTTAATTTTGCTATTTTAAGACCCATCATTTATTTGAGTGCACTTTGGTGTTAATTGATGGTTTCATGTGTAGGTTTCCTAAGTCTTTGATGGTGAAAACAACTGATTTATCCCTCACAAACAGTTAAGTGGAATGATTTGAGAGAAAATGAGTTGATACACTGAAACTCTACTGTTAGAGATTTATGCCACTATTGGCTTTCCATACTTACGTCTGTAGACCATAGTTTAAGTTAAACCCGACTTCAGAATACAGGAAAGTGTTTTTACAAAACTTGATGTAGGAGATTCATTCACATTTTGTTAGAATGGAAAATGTGTGATACTTTATCTCTCGTTTTTGCATGAGAGGGCCACTAGTCATTTATCTGTAAAGGCATGAGTAACTTACAAAGAACATTAAGGATCTGTCACATTGTTCTGTGGAAGCCATGTAGATGAGCTGTCAGTGATAACCCGCAACTCATCCGCAACAATGTTTTGAGCATGTACAAAACTTTTCTGCATGCAAATCAGATTTGCGTGCGCTTCTGTGGGCAACTACGTGCGAGATACCAAATATAGTCACAGGCAAAGCTTGCACGGAACAATGTGACAGTGCCTTTATGAAGCGCCATCTTTGTTGATTACTACATAAATTATATTTGCAGTCATTCCTAAATTCATGTAAATATTGATATTAATTAGCCATTGATTGTATTTTACTATGGCTACCACCATTGATAGATATAAAATTAATTGTTAAATGCCTTATCAGTCATTCAATTCAAATCAGTCAATTTTTTTCACATCGAAAAGAAAATTTGACAGACAAAATTTGACACGCCATGGTCATGGCTGCAAAGTAAGTTGGATTTCAAAATGTACCTGCTGATCCGAGCAAGGTTTTTTTTTCCGATTCAGAAATTGGAGGATCGGAATGGATAAGATTGCTGAGCAGGATTCCCGCCAAAAGCAGCTAATGCTTGTTTTGTTATTGTATGGTTATGAGATGCCAATGAGGTGTAGCAAGAAACTTACAATCAATCATAAGTCTTGCAATTAATCTCAAATTTTCTCTTGATTTGCAGATCTGTTTCTTGCAAGGAGTGTAAACCGACTTGCTATATATGTACAGCTGAAATGGATCTTTCAACTTTAAAATGTGATAGACATTTGAAATTGCTTGCAAATATTGTCCTGTAACACCCATAGACTAAGTTTGTTTATATGGTTATGTAACACTTAATGTAACAAAGCACAGGAGAATATCTACATGTAAAATGTGGAATGCATCAGCAAGATTCTCATTATTACTTTTTTAATCCATCTTGACCTTTGTCCTTTCACAGTGGTACTGACGTGCAGCAGAAGCTGGAGGATGAGGATGATGATCTGATCTTTGAGGATTTTGCCAGACTGCGACTGAAGGGCACAGAGGGTGAAGGAACAGAGGCCTGAGGGGGGAGGGAGTCTTGGACCTCCATCCCAGCATCACAATTGCATCAAAACCACGGGGGTGTTTCACAAAAAATTGAGATTGACTTAAGTTGAATTTCAGTTGATTTTATCTTAAGTCGACTTCAAGTTGACCTTAAGTTGACATTTGACTTCTTTTTGGATTGGATCCATTGCCTACATGAATCTGGTCATGCATAAGGTTAAAATTTACCTACGTTAGACATATCAAATATCTGTAATGAAATAAGATTCACTTAAATTGAATTTAAGTTACCTTTACCTTCGCGGCTTAAATTGTCAAATTTGACTGAAAAGCCGTGAAAATAACAAACAAACAAAATATATATATATACAAATGTGGTCATCTGTAAGGTGAATATTTACTTAACAGACTTTACCTATTGTCTGTAATGTCTTAAGTTGGATTTAATCCATTGCCTATAGGAATACGGTCATCCATTATGTCAAAATTGACTTAAGTCAGACTTGACCCATTGCTTATAATGAGATTAAGATTACCTTAAGTTGGACTTGTTTCCTAAAAAAAGCTAGATAAAGCTGGACTTAAATATTGCTATCAGGGAATCTGGTCATTCCTGTAACTCAAGAATGAGTTAAACTGTGGAGTAAATGAATATGGCCACTTCAGTCGTGAAATGTATTTTGTAACCACTCATATTTTATACTCTGTGTGATTTGATTTGAATCGTGGAAGGCGCGCTACTATCCATGGGCTGGACAGTGACCCCTCTTATTCATACAAATAAATGGTGAAGAAATTGGAATATTGGATGGGTTGCCATAGTTCATACCAAGTCAATCTTCACAATTTGTGAAACACCCCCTCAGCTCGTAATCCCGTCGTCAAATAAGTATGTACTATAGCCTGTTAAAGCTTGTTGGCAACTGGCTTTTGTCGAAGTGTTTTCTGAATATGGGCCCAGAAGGTGATCTTCACTGATCGATTGCAAATCATCACAGAATCGATTGCAAACTCTCAGCAATCAATTGCAGGCGATTGCCTATCATCATCAATGGTTTGCAAATTATCACCAATCGATTGCAAATCATCATCAATCCATTGCAAATTATCACCAATCGATTGCAAATCATAACCAGTCGATTGCAAATTATCATCAATCGATTGCAAATCATCATCAATCAATTGCAAATCATCACCAAATTGATTGCAAGTTATCAGCAATCAATTGCAGTCTATTGCCTATCATCCATCAGTCGATTGCAAATAATCACCAATCGATTGCAAATCATTACCAATCGATTGCAAATCATCACCAATTGATTGCAAATTATCATCAATCGATTGCAAATCATCATCAATCGATTGCAAATCATCAATCGATTGCAAATTTTCATTAATCGATTGCAAATCATCATCAATCGATTGCAAATCATCATCAATCGATTGCAAATCATCAATTGATTGCAAATCTTCACCAATCGATTGCAAATCATCATCAATCAATTGCAAATCATCACCAGTTGATTGCAAATCTTCTGGTTGCCCTGCTGCAGTAAGCACCTGATTTGCTTCTACTAATCATCGTGATACAAGAATTCCATCCTTGGCAAATACCTTTACCTACGCACATGCATCGTATTTGCAAAAAAAAACGATAAAAATGTTCATGTTTGATATATTGTATTTATTGAAATTGTCGAAGTTATGCTTTGTTATGCTTTTAACTATTTTAGATACAAAATGAAAGTTTTTTTTAGGTGATGTTTAATCACCTCATCCTTTGATTGAAGCAAAGGAATATATGCTATGTCAGGGAGGGCTCGGTGTTTATTTTTTTTAATTTAGGCCAAACTTGATTAAGGAATACATTGGTATATCATGGCAAAGGAAATGTGAATGGGAGTGGTGTATAAAAATAATTTTTAGTTTATTTTCTCCACTTCCCCCCCCCCCCCACGATAACCCCTAGAAGTATTCCATAGAAACAATTCAAAGGCAGTGATTTTAATGCATCAAGTTAAACATTTCACAGAATGGCATATTGCATCAGAAAATGTAATATGGAGCAACATAGAAAACGGATTGCCGAAAAAAAATCTAGGAGTCAGGGAAATGGTCCAAACGTCTTCACAACTCAACTCCTACAGGTTAAAATCACGTCTACCGAATCCCTTTTCAGGTACACATGATCTCATGGCCGTTTGCAGCTTGGGACCGGGCAGTTCCCCCCCCCCCCCCCCCCCCCCCGGAATTTTGAAAACTTGCATTTTTTTACTGAAAATTATTCACAAATTTCACCAAAAAGTGTGATCATAAATAGTCCCTCAATTTCACTCTAAAAATGCAAAGGCACTCCAATGATAAGCTCGCTTGCCTTGCATCGGAGTTTCTTCAAAATCTTTTATGTATTTTACCCCACTTTAGAAAAAAAATCTACAAATGTCCATGAATGGTCTACATCTATGGCAAACAGAGTTTTAATTTGAAGGCAAATTCAATATCCCTTAATGACTGCCAAATAAACATCATTCCTTATTTTTTCCTAAAAATCATTGTCTTACACATTAAGTTAATGTATGGCAAATAATTTATCATGTCATTCTTACTCCTCCCCCACTCATGCACCTACATTTGCAAGACAGAAATGACGAGAAGTACGACTTGTATTTTTAAAGTTTTCCTTGTAATATATTTCTTGTCTCAGTGTTTGACCATCCGATCATGTTCCTAATGAAATGTATATACAGATGTAGAAACTGGAAGTAGATCTTCTTTATATTTTATGACGAGCTAAGAAGTGTCATTTTCCGTTTTAAAGTGCTTGATGTCGTATTTGATTCTCTTTCTGAAAAAACCTGACAAATTGTGCTCTATGTTTTTTTTATTGTTCGAAAGTAACTGGGAATCTATAAAGCAGGCTTTATTGTGAAAAAAAATTAATGAAATGAGTCATACATGTATGACTCCTTGTGTTTGCATTTGTTAAGAATTTGTGATTTATTTTGGTAAAAAATCATGATGAATATATTGAGATAATATAGCAGTTTACTGAAAAAAAAAGGCTGAGTTATTTGTTCTTGAAGATTTTGAAACATCCTTATAATTCTATCGTTCATTTCAGACTTAATACTGTTATCTGTTGGTAAGTTACCATTTTTTTTTCATTTTTGGCTATACCTTGATTACACTTTAGATTGGAAACATCTGAAGTACTTAAAATAAATGTCGGAAAACATAGTTTTTCGACTACATTTTATATTTCATGCTTGGTATGTAAGCTTTGTGGTTCTCTGTATATAATTATGTGTTCAATGGAATAATTATGATACTTATACAAATGTATATGAAGTGAATATTGATATTCATTGTATTTTTTTTTCTTTTAAATAGCTGACCACCATCTTAGCATTTTGTTTGAAGAAGACGACCAATTGTGGTTTGATGTACTGCAATATTCTGATAGTTTAGTGTATAGGCATATAGTCTCGTGACCAAAATATATGTACATTTGAATACCGCCGTGGCGCAAAGATGTCTAATCCACGTCAAGCTATCTTGTTACGTTAATTAACTAGTAAGTAGTTAAGTTTCATCAAATTATTTCAAATTTTCAGAAATTGAGGTAATAAACTTTGCTGAAATTTGAATACCTATTTTTTTTTGTTATCCATGTTTCCAGTAAAATACAAAATGAGATTGCAAGTACTTGTTGAACTGAAGCGACAAGGATTGTTGTATAAAATTTAAGGGGAAAATCATTCTAAGGTATTAAATATCATGTCAAAATTTTGTCTCTCTTTTTTTAATAAATAGGCCTCTATACCATGTCAAAGGAAATGATATCTCATTTAATAGTGTCAATGGTGGGTCTTTTTTTTTTTTCAATCTGAAGAATTTTGTTATCGTTTTAAGATTGATTCTAAATGGAAGTAGTACAAAAAGTGTACACAGAGACTTATGAGAACATCAATATGGGAAGATTTTTCTATAGATCCTGCTACAATCTAACCCTTGACTTCTTTAAATGTAAGCAATTAAAAAATAATAATTTCGTCTTCTTTCACTCATGGAAGATTTTCCTTGAAATAATGTTGGGGTGGTTTTGTTTCCTGGTTTTATTTTCATGTCCGTCCTTTTCATTTTCTATTTTTTTTTAATGGTAGTACAGGGCTTTTGTATAGAAATATGCTCGGTAATGTTCATAGATATTCAAAACACACGGCCCTTCATAATTATTACCCCGGCATTAGCTTGCCATACATTGTAGCTCTAAGCCTCCAGAGATCTCATAGAATTGATTGATTGATGTATGGACTTTTAACTTGGTGTATGTATGGAATCATGCATGGTCTAATGGCAATATCCTGGATGAATTAGTCCAAGGTCAAAGGTTATAAGGGGGTGTGAAGTATGAAGTGCTATTCGTTGCTTTTCATTGGCACATCCACTCATTCAATGAACAAGGTTATGATATAACCTTGTTCTCAGTTATATCTCCATGTGTGGCAAAATAAGGATGGCAATGTTTGGCTTATTTTCTCTTTTTCTTTGGGACAAATGCTTGATTTTTTTACACTGACAGTTTCCATTGCACCTATTCGTCATACAACTTGGCCCTTAAGTAAATTTGATTCTTTAAATTATTTTTTTCTTAATTAAAAATAGAGATAAAAAATTAAAATTTTCTTGCCACATTATTTTCCACCAATAGAGGGCGTACACAAAAATATGCCCAAAATTCAAGTTTTTGAGCGCTCTAGTGAATACAAAAGTTATTACCAAGTTACTAATGAAAAATAAATTGCAACTGTACGGAAATTAGTAATTTTGGTCCCAAAAGTGACATTTTAATCATTTTTTAAAGTGTGTGCTCTGTACAGCATTGGCATGCCATAGTCCAACCTGTAGATTCCCCACAGGCAGGGTGGTTGCAGTGAACAAGTGGGCACATCCAGGTTTTATGACCAATTCGTTCAACATACATTACGTATTAGTAAAGCTAGATCTAAGAAAACTGTCATCTGCCATCACGTTGGAGCAAAAATCTTCTTCTCAAATCACTACTCTTGGATTTTGACAAAGGAATGTTCACTCACATGCTGTCATCCTTATACCACTTGCTATCCAAACCAAACCTTTTCTTTCTTATAATCATAATTATAAAGTTAGATTCATATAGCACTTTTTGCCAGAGGATACAAAATGTAATTTTCATTATCCCGGCTTTAGCTTGAGCTGTTGCTTCATCAGCAGTGCTCAGTACATTCTATCAGGGAAAAATGCTCAGGGCGATTTCACCCTGAAATGCTCAGCCCTGGAAATTCATGAAGGTGCTGTGGAAAAGGCCTATTCATTGCACTATTAAAGCTTATCTAATTTTACAGATTTAGGCAGTAAGTTGTGAAAAGTAGCCGCTAAAAATAAACAAATAATTATTTTGCCTGAGCTCTATAATAACAATGATAATAATATAGGTATATTTACCCAGGGAAGCCACTTCAGTTCTGAAAACTGTTCTCCCAGCGGGCCCTGCTATTATTATTACCTCGGCTGCCTAGGCGCTCAAGCATTCAAGGAATTTCTTCCTACTAAATGCTATGTCTTCTAGTACACTTCATAACTTGGTTTATGTTTCAATACTCAAATCTTTGTTATTTATTATTGATTGATTGGCTGTATATTGTATAGGAATTATGTGAGCGCTGTTTCATAACATCTTGTGCAATGTGGGACAGATTCAATGTACATATGTTTGATCTTCATTTCTTTTCTCTTGTAATTGTGTCTCTTTTCTTTTCGAATCAGATTTCCACAACAAGCAAAGTTGTTTTTACGATATAAAGTCAGGTGCTTTTCATTAATTGAAACCACCTTGATCATCCATAAGAAAAGAAAAATATTTTTGAAGGGAATATTTTAAACATCTACTCTTTTATGGTGCTTTTTCTTTTTCTTTAATTTTCTGAAGTTTTGATTATTTCTATTACCTTGTGTCACTAAACCATACTCTTTATATATATATATATATATATAACTAAATGCTAGACTTTCTCAAAATTTCAGTGGACTTTACTTCATAATTTATATTGACACTCATACACATAATATCAATATGACACATATTGCATTATGAAGAAAAAAAATGCTGGTAGTGTTTTTAACAAAAGGATGGCAAAAGAAGTGCTGTACTTAGACAAATATTAATATTCAGTCATTAGAGTATAACAAGCTGATTGAATATGAAATATGATAATTGAATGTAAACACCTTGCCTGACAGTCTTGCTGCACAAAACTGTGACTGAACTAGATAAACAGAGACTAGATAATTAAATAACCACTACAATTTATTTTTCTAAGAAGTTTTTATCTGTCGTCATATATAGGAAAACATAGCCAAACATTGACAAATCCGGTTTACAATATAATATTTTCTAATCAGCTGAGTTATAGTCTAGTCATACATCCATGATAATCTTGTTTATTATTTCATGTTAACTGCCATATTCAACTCATTGAAGTTGAAAACCGAAAAGCAAGAGTATATAAGCAAGCATAAAAATCAAGATAAGTGTACACAACAATTATGAAATTCAAGTAAATTTGATATTTAGAGTCACTGAAATAGTTAATCTAACCATATACTATAGGCTCGCATCAGACTGCAGAGTTGCACATGATATATCTCTATTGTTATAAAAGAAATGCATCCAATATTAAATATGGATTATCATTAATAAGCCCATACAGCCCATTTATTTATGAATATTATGTTTATCTCATTTAACACCATGAACAAAGATAAGTGATCAAAAGTCATTCTTTTTCATCGTTTTCATTGCTGTCGAGAAAATTTCTGTTTTCATTCTTTTTTTTTTTAGTCACTTGAAAATGTGACGATGTAGTTGAATAATACAGTATAGATGCTGATATCACTATTTCGTCCTCTTTATTTTCCACTCCAGCCCAGCCATATTGTATCAATGTGGAGAGTCGTTATTATTCTTGATTTTAGGGAGCCTTCGCTTCCACGACGCATGACAGATTCAAGAACATAGAAATTGTATTGTCAAATGCTCTTGCTGACGAAGCACAACCGAGAGGTCTTTGTCAAATATTGGTGAATCAAAACGGCCGTTTCGTCCTGGACTCCGGACAAACAACATATTTATGATTTTTTGTCAACTCCGAATCTTAGGACGAAACTGCTGTCCTGTTTCACCAATTTTTCGACAAAGACCTCCCAACTGTTCTTTGTCATTGACGGGCAGTTTCACTTCATTTACTGTGTGCTTGAATCCGTCCCCGTTGCGATTGCGAAAACTCCTTATTTTTGGTAGGTTTTTTTTTTTTTAAATGCTGCACTCATCGAGGGCAGGAATAATTTATTGATATTTGTGACTGAAAAATGTGTAAATCTATTGTATATGAATGAACTAATTTTCTTTCCTTGAATCGAAGTAAATATTTAGACATTTATTTGGAATAGCTAGTTAGAAATTTGTATCAATTTCTTAAAAATGTTTTTTTTTTGTGATTATTATGTATGGAAAAAAAATTTAATGTCTGCATGCCTTTATGTCATGGAAAAATATTTGTCCTGAATTTGAATCTTATTTTTACTGCAAAGGGTGTACAATATGTCTTTTATTGGTAGTTTGTATAGATGACTTTGATGATAGACATGTTTATGTTTGGCCCTCTGTTGGTGATCCAATTGCAGTTTTGCTTAGAATTCCTTATGGCTATTAAGTACGTAGTTTCAAATGCTCTTATTCCCAAGGCATTATGGGACACTGTAATAGCGCCACCACCAATAGAGGGCCATTTGCCATTAAATTGGGTATACCACATTTTTATTTGTCTCTTATCATCGACAGTGTCTGACCTCGTTAAGTTTATTGCTATGTTTGGTGCAGATGATCTTGGTTCTTTGGAACATTTTAAATTTAAGTTTGTATACAAATGCACATGAGTCTGCAAGTATATGTATTGTATATGTCTGATTGTTCTTAATGTATTAAGCATAGTGGACTGTGTATAAATAATTAAACATATATATTATCAACACGATTTGACCTTGTATATTTCATGCTTTGTTTTGTGTGTTTCACCACTCTAATGCCGTTTTCACACTGAAGGCGAAGTGGAGTTACTCCGGAGTAACTCCGGATCGAGTTGGTATGCTTGTACTGCAGACCAACATCACACCCCCTTTCAAGAAGAAAGAAAGAAAGAAAATGGATTAAGGAAGAGGAAAAAGACAAGTAAATGGAACAGTCGGATAATAAATATTGAAACCTATAGGTCTATATATAGAATAGTGAAAATGGCAGTTTTTAATATGGAAAATACACACATTTTTAAGTCGCTCCCAATGCGATTTTGTTCAGAAGAAACTTGACCACCAGCAACAAATTTTTTTCGCACCAAAATGAAGGGGATTTGTTCAAATCTCTCCATAATAATTAGAACTTAATTTCAATAAACATCTTGGCGGTGACTTTACACCCATGATTCCCAGGGCGAACGTGGATTTGTTACAGTAATTACCAGGGCCGTAGCCAGAAGCATTTTATTGGGGGGGGGGTGTACCAGCTAAATTTGCCAACTAAATTTGGCGTGACAGCGCCAACGTGAGCACAGGGGGAGTCTGATGGGGGATGTGCCCCCCCCCCCCCCCTACAATAATCACATGCTAAAAGATTTTGAATTTTTAGAATTGAATTAGTGGCATTTGGTGAATACTTTAAGGTAAATTATACAAAGATATACAAATATATTTGCACTGCAAAAATAAACATTTTGGATCAAAATAGAAAGGCTAGTGTGCCGTAGTTGCTAAATTGCAGTATAATGCCCTATATGCATTTTTAATTGACCTTCTGTGCAAGATGTCTCAACTAAAATTTCAAGAGTGCTACTGCTAACAGTGGCGTACCGTGGGTCACGGCATTAGGGGCGGCACCAGCTAAAAAATTGATTTATTAAGTGGGCGCGCGAAGCGCGCTCAATTGCCAGGTATACTCACCTAATAGAGACATTTTAAGGACTGTGCCATTAAACGGATATGTATCTTAGTGATCAAATAATGCGAGCGCGAAGCGCGAGCTGAAAATGTTTGATATTCAGTCCTAAAAAGGGACATTATAAGCAAAGTTTTGTAATCACGATATGTACCTGTCTCACAAAACAAACAATGCGAGCGCGAAGCGCGAGCTGAAATTTTTTGTATAACTTAAACCTAAAAAGGGACATTTTAAGGACTATCTTTTGCAATTTATGAAGTGCGTACGTATCTCATCATAGTCATCAAATGCGAGCGCCAAGCGCTTGCTGATTTTGTTAGAATTACACTGGTACATGAAGCACTTTTTGTGGTCATTGTAATCATGAACATGATACGTATTTCACTAATGAAATATTGCGGGCGAGAAGCGCGAACTGACAATTTTTGAAATACGGACCTGAAGAGGGGCATTCTATGGCTTGTTTGTAGGAATTTACTATTTCACTAATTAAGTGATGCGAGCGCGAAGCGCGAGCTGAAAATTTGTTATAATTAGATCAGAAAAAGGGACATTTTAAGGACTGTCTTTAGGAATTCGTCCACTGCAAAAACGCCAGTGTTGATTTAACACCACTACCAGCCCGGTATCTATATCGGTCCACACCAATGCGAAGGTAAGCACAGACTGGAAATGTTTTATTAAGGCCTTAAAAGGGGGCAATCACTTTAAGTATATAGTCATGAAAAAGGCATATGTCACTACATAAAACAATAATAACTTGAAGTGCGAGGAGATAATTTGGTGCATAATCTTTATGGACTTAAAATACAACAGGTTTATATATCTCATTAGTCAGACAATGCGAGCACCAGGAATGATGCAACCCCAACCTGCCCCCACTCCCACCCATCCCCACCCCAAGCACATTCTGACACCATAAATTAAACAAAATTCTTCGGCGACAGAATTTAGTAAAAATATCTTAGAACATTTCTGTGTTTTTTGCTAACTGCAAACTTGTAGACAAGTCTACAAGTTGTAGACTTGTCTTCATGAATTTGCCAACTGCAGTTTTTTAAGTCTTGTGTTCTGTTCTTTTCAGATCTGAAACGGGGCAGTACTTGTACATCACTTTGCTGACTGGTAGAGCGTATAGTGTTCTGCCACTTTAATAGGCCCACTTTATTATTTGCCAACTATACTTTGGCTTTGATTATTCAACTTAAACCTTGGAAATTCATCCCACCCCATATTTATTTACCTAGTCTTGCCTCTAATTTTACCAAACTAATGTGTTTGTTAAATCGTCAATAATTGTGGTATAATTTGCCAACTCCCAAGCTTGTTTATATTGGGGGAGGACCGGGGGCTTACTTTGTGTGTTATTATAGCTCCATCTGTTTTGTCCTTTGTATTTTGCTGACTAGTAGGGCTCTAAGCCTGGCTACATGGACTTGGATTTGCCAACTGGTTGTCAAAGTCGTAACCTTCTTCGAAGTTAGTACCCCTATTTTTCTTTCCTCTTTTTTTCGTTCTTTCTTTCTTTCTTTCTTTCTTTCTCTCTCTCACCCCCCTCTCTCCCTCCTCTCTCTCTTTCTTCCTTTTTCTTTCTCTCCCCCTCTCTCCTTCTTTCTTTTTTCTCTTCCTTTCTTTCCCTCTTTCTTTTTCTCCCCTATCCTCCATTTTGCCAACTGGTACATGATTTTGCCGACTGCCTTGAATGTTGGGGGGGTGTCACACCCCCCCCCCCCCCATACCCCCCTCTAGCTACGGCCCTGGTAATTACTTTCTGTGCAATGTTACGATAAATTTAACGAATAGTAGTGAGAAGACTGGAAACGCAAAAATATTTAAAGTATAATAGATTTGTGTCTGAAAATTTGCGCAAATTTCCAAGCTCACTCTACGCTAGCTCCTATTTTCTCATTGTCCCTTGTAATACCCCCTAATTTCCCAAATTGGCAATTTTAATTCATTTCGGTTATCGCATTAAAGACTGTTAAACAGTCCGGAGACTGGCACATACAAAGTTCACAGAATATAGAAAAACAAAGTAAACATAAGAAATATCAAAATTATGAAAAGTACGATTGAATATTGCAATTCAGGTTAATATACATCGCCAGTGATGAATAAGTTTTTTTCTTTAAATATTATTGTTTGTTGCCTGGTCCTGTGATCTTTAACTTCAAACAGTCAAAATGTTCTGATGGGATTAACTTGGCAATATGAGGATGCTGATTTCAGATAAATATATATTCATTTTTACAAAATGCTCTCTTGAGATATCACAATTCTGAAGCTGTCAAGGGCATTGCTTCCTGGATCCCACCCGCCGCGGAAAATAATGTACAGAAAAAAAGGAGAAGAGAGCAAGATAAGAAGAAAAAGAAATGTGAATAAAATAAGGGAGGGGATCAGGCGCGGATCCATGGGGGGGCCTAGGGGGCCTTGGCCCCCCCCCCCCCCCTTTGGCAAAAAAAAAGAAGAGAGAAAAGGAAAAGAAAAAAAAGAAGAAAGGAAGAGGGGGAAGAAGGGAAGAAAAAAGAGAGAGGAAAAGGGGGGAAAGAAAAGAGGAAAGGAGAGAGGGAGAGGGGGAAAGGAAAAGGAGAAAAAAAGAGAGAGGAAGAAGGAGGAAAGAAGAGAAGAGAGAGAAAGGGGAAAAGAAGAGGGGAAAAGAGAGAGGAAGAGGGGGAAGGAAGAAGAGGAGAAAAAAGAGAGAGGAAAGGGGGAAAGAAAAGAAGAAAAAGGGAAGGAAGGGAGAGGAAAAGGGGAAAGAAAGAGAAGGAAAAAGAGAGGGAAAGGAAAATGAAAAAAAAAGAGACCTACATGTAGGGGCGCCGAATTGATATTCGAACTAGGAGGGCGCCGAAATGATGTTCGAAGGGATGTTAAAATGATGTTCGAACTGGGGGCGCCAGATTGATACTCGAACTAGGGGGGGAGGGGGCCGAATCGATGTTCGAACTAGGGGGGCGCCAAATTGATACTCGAACTAGGGGGCGCCAAATTGATGTTGGACCTACATGTAGGGGCGCCGAATTGATATTCGATCTAGGAGGGCGCCAAAATGATGTTCGAAGGGATTTTAAAATGATGTTCGAACTGGGGGCGCCAAATTGATACTCGAACTAGGGGGGGGGCGAATTGATGTTCGAGCTAGGGGGCGCCAAACTGATACTCAAACTAGGGGGGGGCGCCGAATCGATGTTCGAGCTAGGGGGCGCCAAACTGATACTCAAACTAGGGGGGGGGCGCCGAATCGATGTTCGAGCTAGGGGGCGCCAAATTGATACTCGAGCTAGAGGGGCGAAATGATATTCGAACTAGGGAAGCCAAATTGAGTTCGAAGGGATGCCAAAATGATGTTCGAACTGGGGGTCGAATTGATGTTTGAACGGGAGGGGGGCGAATTGATGATCGACCTACATGTAGGGGCGCCAAATTGATACTCGAACTAGGGGGGCGCCGAATTGATGTTCCAACTGGGGGCGCCAAATTGATGTTCGACCTAGGGAGGCCAAATAGATGTTCGACGTAGGGGGGGTGTGCCGAATTTATGTTCGACGTAGGGGCGCAAAATTTATGTTCGACATCGGGGGGCGCCGATTGAATGTTCGAACTAGGGGCGCCAAATTTATGTTCGAACTAGGGGGCGCCGAATTGCTATTCGAACTTGGGGCGCCAAATTGATGTTCGAACGGGGGGGGGGCGCCAAATTGATGTTAGAACTAGGCGGCGCCAAACTGACGTTCGAACTATGGGGAGCTGAATTGATGTTTGAACAAGGGGAAGGGGGCGAATTAATTTTCGAACTAGATGGGGGCGCCAAATTGATGTTTGAACTGCGAGGGGCGCCAAATTGATGTTCGAATTGGGAGGGGCGCCAAATTGATGTTCGAACTGGGGGAGCGCCGAATTGATGTTCAAACTAGCGGGGCGCCAAATTGATGTTCGAACTATATAGGGGAGCGCTAATTTGATGTTTGACCATAAGGCGACAAATACATGTTTCAGAAGGGGGAGGGCAAAGTGATATTTCACATGGCGCCAAATTCATGTTCAACCGAGGGCGCCAAATTGACCTTGAACTTAGGGGGCTCCATGAAAATTCATGTTCGACTGGGGGCGCAACATTGCTCGTATTGCCTGTTCATAGTGAAATTTATTTCCTGCCCAAAAAGGTTAAATTAATGCGGCTGATTTAAAGTAGATTTAAGATTAATCGTTGTTTCACACGACAACGGAGAAAAATGGAATATTTCACATTTCACATACTAAAATACAAAAAGAAGTAGTGAGTGAGTGATTTCATCAGTCTCCTCATTTGCATACCGACAAGGATGTGAATATAACTGGTTTGTGAAATATAGCGAAACTTTAAATTGTTGTAGGCCTACCTATTATCTTTGTGTATTTCATATAAGATTCTCAAAATATTCCTTTTCAGGTGTCTCGATTGTCAAAAATGAAGGCATATGAGCTAGCGCTTTGCGCTCGCATTTTGATTGGTGAGTTCTGTATACCTATACAGTAGCGTAAGGGGGCATAGGGGGCACGTGCCCCCCCCCCCCCAAAAAAAAAAAAAAAAAAAAAAAAAAAGGAGAAAAAGAGGGAGAAAGGAGGAGAAACGTAATGGGGAAAGAAGAAATTATTGTTTATTATAATGTTATATTATATCATAATTATGTTACATAAGAAGCATTTTTTTCATGACTTTATGAAACCGTTTGCTCAGGGCCTATGTCTTCATTGTTCCTGGTGCTCGCATAGACTGTTTGACGAGATGTATAATCCTGTTGTACTAAAACCTCCCGTTTTTAAATCAATATACACCAAATATATTTCCTCGCAATTCGAGTTATTATTGATTGATGTAGTGACATTTGCTTCTTTTTCATGACTACTTAAAGTGATTGCCCAATTTTAAGGTCTTAATATAAAACATTTCCTGTCCGTGCTAACGTTCGCATTAGTTGATTGGTGAGATGTCTGCTCTTCTTTAATTCCTAAAATCAGTCCTTTAATGTCAATTTTTCTGATCTGAATATCACAAATTTTTAGCTCGCGCTTGGCGCTCACATCATTTGGTTAGTGAAATACGTAAGGACTTAGTGAATTCCTACAAACAAGACTTAGAATGCCCCTCTTCAGGTCTGAATTTCATAAATTTTCAGCTCGCGCTCGCAGTATTTGATTAGTGAGATGCGTATGATTATCATGATTACAATGACTACAAAAAGTGCTTCATATGTTTAGGATGCCACTATCATTAGATGACTATGCTTAGATATTTATACTCTTAATGGATACCTAAAATATAGTCCTTAAAATGTCCCTGTTTGGGGTCAATATATACAAAAATTTCAGCTCGCGCTTCGCGCTCGCATTGTTTGTTTAGCGAGACAGGTATGTATCACGATTACAAAAAATTTGCTTATAATGTCCCTTTTAGGTCTGAATATCAAAAAATTTCAGCTCGCTCTTCAGTGAGATACTTATCCGTTTAATGACATTGCATGTCCTTAAAATGTCTCTATTAGGTCAGCATACCTGGCAACTGAGCGCGCTCCCTAAGTGACACCAAATTTGTGGTGGTGCCCCCCCCCCCCCCCATTGCCGTGACCCACGATACGCCACTGTACCTATATATTCTATAACAACTACTTGAATTCCCCCCATTTAATAAATTCGGATCGGGATATGCGCTCGCATTACTTGCTATAAGTGTATCAACCCATGAATGCTGTTCATGATTACAAAAAATATATAATATGCAGTTTTTCAGGCCTCATGCACTGTCAACAAATTTCACGCACTCATTAGGCTTATTAGATTAATAAATATGAAATAAATTTTTTTATGAATTCATAACTAAATTGTCCCTTTTGTTTCATCTCGCGCTTAGCAAGAGGAATAGGAGGATAGTCATCATTTTAATATGATGACATGTCGTAAGGATGTCCCGGCCCTATTTCAAAACTCAAAGTAATAATAATATCAGCTCTTTTTTAAGTGCGATCCATATCCACATTACAATTTTTCTACAAAGTGCATGAAATATAAAGCTGAAATTTACTCTTTTTTCAGATCGGAATATCAAAGTTTCATGATTTTCATGATTAAAGTTGTATTTAGAATGCCTAGATTCTAGGTCTAAATATGAAACACGCTCGCGCATGTTTATACAGATACTCAACTTGTTCTCTAATTTAAATCATTATCCAGTTTCAGATCACAATATCAAAAATGTTCTGCTCGCGCTTTGTGCTCGCATTATTAATGTAGGAAGACCCCATATTACTCATCCTTTTGATGATTTGCAAAACATGAACAGAGTGGCCCATTTTTAGGTCTAAATCTCGAAAAAAATTCTGCTCGCGCTTCGCGCTCGCATCAATCGTTAAATTATATAGCTATCCTGATCACGATTACAAAAACTGATTAAAATTTTCCATTCTTTCTTTAGAAAGTTCAAAAATTTTCAGCTCGCATTTTTTCATTGTTGAAATATGTAACGCCTTCATGGCTAAGTGCAAGCAGTCCTTAACAGGTACCCTTTCAACAGGTACCAGTTCAAAACGTATATAAAAATTTTCTGCTCGCGCTTTGCGCTCTCATGATTAATACTCATCCTTTTCAGGATTTACAAAACATGAATAGAGCGTCTCTTTCAGTAAATATTATAGGACTAAATCTCGAAATTTTCCGCTCGCGCTTCGCGCTCGCATTAATTGTTTACTTATATACCTATTTTGCTTGAGTGACAAAAAGTGCTTAGAATTTCCATTCTTTAGGTGAAAATGTAAAAAGAATAACAAAACCTATGAGCTCTCGCTATACGAGCTCGCATATGCCCATCCTATACTCATGATGGCCAAAGGTGCTTAGAATGTCAAAATTTTAGGTCAGAAAATCAATATTTCTTTTTTGCTCGTGCTTCGCATTGCATCAATATTGTTTAAAAAGATACCCATTCCGTTCATGGTAACAAAAATGCTTTAGAATATCAAATTTTGGGTTGGAATATCCAAAATTTTCAGCTCGCGCTATAAGAGCTCGCATAAAAATAATGTTTAGTTTAGATACCGATCTCTGTTAATGATTATCAAAAGTGCTTTGAATGTCTAAATTTTAGGTCAGAATGTCAAAAATTTTAGATAGATACCCATCCTGTTCATCGTCACAAAAGTGCTTTATTGGAATTTTTCAGTTATGTGTTGGAATATCAACAAATTTCAGGCTGGCTTGCGCTACGCGTTGGCATAAAATGTTTATAATTAGATACCCATCCTGCTTGATTACACAAAGTGCTTAGAATTTCAAAATTTTGGGTCAGGTTATCAAAAGTTTTAGCTCGAGCTTCGAGCTCGCATAAAAAGATACTATCCTGTTCATCATTCATGTTCATTGAGGCGACATTTCTCAAAAAGTAAACAATGGCACCAAAATCAGGCGGGCGCCACGGGGGTGCATCCTGTAAATGCGCCTGCCTTGTTAGATATCGCATCATGTTTGTAAGAAAAACTATATAAGGTATACTACAGACTTAGATGAAGAGTATACCCCGTAAACAAAAATATTTAAAAAACGGGTGAAAATATTTTTTCCGCGCCCCCTCCCCACCCCCCTTAAATTTGTATGCTTCCGCCGCCAATGCTAATAGCATATTTTGTTCGCAAGCAATTCCTCACTTTTAAGCATACGGAAATTAACGGAATCAAGCAAAAGCAATTGCTATTTTTCATGCATCTGATCTCAGAGAGCATATATAGGGTTAGAGTTAAGATTGTAATAGTGTTTTTGATTCAGAATAATGTAAAGATAAGGATCAGGGTTTATTTAGATTTGGAGGTTGGATTTTAGGTTTGGCTTAACATGCAGATTTTCCGACGGAGATTGTCATCTGTCCCAATTATGTACTGGAATCTAATAAACATATTTAACTAACTCTTAAGATGCGGATAGAATTAATAAAATGTATATTTTTAAAGGAAAAATCCACTCCAGAAAAAAATGTTGGTTAGAATCAACAGCCTGAAAATTCGAACAAAGCATATAAAAAATAACACAAAAAATTTGGCTCGAAAGTTATGACATTTTAAACTTTGGCTTATTTTTGTCACAAAACAGTAACTCAGCGATATGCAAATGAGAGTCGATGTCCCTCACTATTTTTTTTTTCACTTTTTGAATTAGGCCCTACACGATATTTCATTTATGTTACAGATAAAGACCAACTTGTCTTTTCCATGAAATCTTTTAAAATTGCTAGTTCAGAGGAGCAATGTGAGAAGAAAACTCGAATATTTTATTTGATGAAATACAAATGAGTGGGTGACGTCATTTTGATGAAATTTTCAGTGTTCTGCTTGTTTGATTTTTTTTCCTGATTTATTCAAGTAATTTTTTGGGGGGTTTAGGTGAACTTGTCCTTTAAATACATGCTCTCTTTGAAATGTTAACAAACTGACAAATAAAATGAAAGAAGTGTTCGCCGTTCAATTTGCTTAATAATATAAGAAAATTTATTGCATCGAAAGGTATCAGAATAAATTCAATAAAAACAAACTGAAAATGTGAAATGTATTGTACAGACATTATAAGTATATACACGGCGAGCGATGGCGTTTCGCACCGCCTTTGCATAACCCGGCGATGAATATCCCACGTCCATGCAGTCATCAACCACACGTTTCGTGAAAAAAAAACGCCTGTCGGCTAAAATTATTACTAGTATACAATATGGTTACTTACACCAGCTTAGACCCAACTATTCATAGATTTAGGTGTGTAGGATTTAACAAAAGGTGGCAAAATATAGAAGATTCATCTAAAGTGATTTCTGAATGACGGACATCTGAAACGGGGGGGGGGGGGGTGGGTGGGAGCTTTAATCCCAACCGTTTGTTCAATACCCCTCCCCACTTTCAAAATCGTTTCGCGGAAAACCGAGACAAATATGAGTAATAATAGTGATACTGTTAATCGGTAAGTCCCACAAAAAAAGGTAACAGGGATTCCCCGTAAGGTGATTTTTTTTCACATACCCAAAAAATTTATGATATTTCATTTTAACAACTTTTCCTCTCATTTTGAGATGAGCAACAAGAGTTTGAAAAATTCATTTTCAAACCAACTTGTGCAGAAGAATGGGTCTAGATGTGTTCAGGCCCGCTTTGACCCTGAGTAAGACAGGAATTGCTCAATAACATATCTTTTAGTGTTTTGTTAAGTTTCTTGCAATAACCGCTAAATGAGACTGGATTCAGATTCATGCGCGAGTTTCTGCGCAAATCGTCCAGCTAGGGTATGCCCCAGTTTTTACTCCGCAAAGTGTGAACAAAATTTCAATAAGCATTTGGTCTCGAATGAAAGAAAAAAAAAATCAATTCTTACGATAAGTAGCCCCCCCCCCCCCCTCGTTATTTTTCTTTTTTTATCTATAAAGTTTGATAAACATTCAATAATATTAAGATATCTTACTCAAAAGATGGGTTTCCTTTTTTGTGGGACGCACTGTGCTGTATATCGCGTCGAGTTCACAAACCTTTTTTACCAATGCCCGCCTTTTTTTTTTCAAAATGCATAAGGCCACATTAAACATGAACAACAATCATTGAAGTGGAGGAAGGGGGTGATGGGGCATTACTAGATGCAAACATACCGGGGGCCGTTTCATAAAGCTGTTCGTAAGTTAAGAGCGACTTTAAGAACGACTGGTGATCCTTTCTTACGCGCTAAACCATCGCCAATGAATATACCATTTACCACAAGGAAGGATTACCAGTCGTTCTTAAAGTCGCTCTTATCTTACGAACAGCTTTATGAAACACCCACCAGCATTATATCTTACATGTCTTACCGTAATGTCATTTTTATGACATATTGAATATTGTTGGGCCTACCATCATATCACGCTACCTAATACACTAATACACATTATCAATAATTGGTTAAAACAAAGTGTGAATTTTCATACTAACATTTTCGGCAAAAAGAAGCTGCTGAAAACTGCTTATCTAATAAAAGAGAGCCAATGGAGTAAATTAGAAAGTCAAAAAGGGGCCTAAGCTTTCGATCCTAGCAGAATCTTCGTCGGAGGCAAAATGACCAGAAAGCTTAGGCCCCTTTTTGACTTACTAAAATTTTCAACAGTTAAAGATTGATACGCCACTGTCAATCACTTTAGGGCTATTCGTTATCGCTGCACACTTACACTGTAAAAACTGTGGTGTTAAAACTGACACCAGTTGGTGTCAATAGAGGACCACACCCCGAGGTGTTAAAATTCCACCCTAGAGATTGAACATAACACCAAATAGTGTAAATGTAACAACCAAAGGTGTTGTAATAACACCTATAGGTGTTAAACTAACACCATCAATTTAACACCGGAGTAAAATAACTGGTGTGGTCCTCTATGTTCACCGGTTAACACCACAGTTTTTGCTGTGTACAATTTTGGGCAACAAATAAATATAATAGTTCTGGGCAATTATTATCCAATTGAGCAAATTTATTACCCAATTGTTAGGTTTTATTACCCAATTTGGACAGATTTTAACCAATAGTTGTGTGGACAGTATGTTGCCCAGTAATGGTTAAAAATTGGGCCTCTATCGACCATCCCTTATAAGATTGTAGGTATGGTTGGCCAAGTGTGCATGGTATATAGTCCATTAATGAATGCGTAAGAGAGGGTTCAATCTTAAAGCGTAAGTTGCAGCACCATATGCTCATTACGCAATTTTTCGTAGTCCAAATGCCTATGTACTTTTTCATAATTATCTGTGTAATCTATTCGTTATGATATAAAGATGCGTGTATAATATAAAATATAAATATATAAATAGATCCTTTTTATTGTTCTCCAACGCTTTCATATTTAGTAAAAAAACAATAAAAAGTTGTATTGCACATCTTTATTCATCAAATGAATTCCAAACAATCTTTAGTGCTCAAAGCAAATAAATAGATCAATAATATATTATTCAATAGTAAGTACAGTTTTTCCTGTCGCTCCGCTTCGTGTTTCTATGTCTCGATGGCTGGCGATGACGTCATCAAGTTTGAATCTACCTCCGATGTAGGGTTTTAGCCAGCCTTCTTCCACGCCGCGGTAAAGTGTGTCGTGCATGTCCAATCTCGCTTCCTGTAAGACGACAGTGACAATGATTGAAATATAGGGCCTTCTTTATATCCTATAAGCTTGTCAAGTAATCGCGTCGAGTAGGGTCGTCGCGGGCAACCCGACCTTTCTTGGAAAGGACCCCCTAAATAAAAAAAGGCTGGGTCCAACATTCGGTAAATAATCCTCTTTTATCTTCTGGGGACGGGCTTTTGCCCCCCCCCCCCCCTTCCCCAACCTCTCTCTGTCTCCCTCTCTCTCTTTCTTTTCATTCGATGACTTTGGAATAACTACGTTCATGATATTGTGTTAGATTTTTGCCCGGGGATTTTTTGCCGATTTGTCGCCAAATAAAAAATTCACTTTTACAAACATTCGCGTAAAACACAACCAGCACAAAATTCGAAAAAAGTTCTATTCTTATCAGCCGATCTATCAGACCTTTTGGGAACTGGGTCTAGTTAGCCCTTTTCATGCACGAAAGGTCGGGTTACCCGACGCGATATGACGCGATTATTTGACGGAATGACACAAGTCTTTTCTTGCATGGAAAGCGTTAAAAGGGGACAATTTTTCCTTCAATAATTTCCTTGATTAATTACAAACAACATGGGAAAAAAAGATATGAGGGGACATGATATGAAGAAGAAACACACAGAAAAAAATATTAACATATGGGAAAGAGATGGTCCATCTCTTTCCCATATGTTAACACCCCCCCCCCCCCCTTCGAATCAATCCAGAATTGACTGGGGGCGGCTGAATTATTATTTGCGTGTCTCTCTTTTATTTTATTTTCTTTTTTCTTGGTCGCGATTTTTTTTTTTGGGGGGGGGGGAAGAGACCCATCTGTACGCCACTGGTTTTAATTCCCTCGACCGACTTTTTTTTAAAAGTAACTCGGGTCTACACTTTTATTATAGGCATATTCAATATTACTCGAATCATTAAGAAATGGAAAAGTTCAAAACAAAATAAAAATCGAGAAAAGACATGGCACACTCTACTACCCCCAAGAGGAAATAAATAAAAATAATAAGATGTAGAAATAAACAAATGAATAGATAAACAAATAAATAAATAAATTAATTAATAAATAAATTAATACATAAATAGATAAATACATAAACAGATAAATAAATAAATGAATAAATAAATAATATCACTTACCGTATCACAGAAAAATAACGCACTTCCGGTTACTGTACTTTCTTTTGTCACCATCTCTTGTGGATCGCATGATGTGATTCCTCGCTTGCCAACGATCTGAAAGTGAGCAATTCATTGTAATAAGAATTTTACGTTTGAGATTATAGGATTTCAAATCATGTTCACTATATATCTCCGGCTATTTGCAATGGAAACTGCAAATCTTGGGGATGTATTTCCCATTCCATATATTCGAAATACTGTTTACTTTTTGCTTAAGCAGGTAGACCTGTAAAAGTTATACATAGACCCTATTTCTTTAGAAAAAAATCAATAACAACAACATAACATAGTAACTAGCACAGGTTTGGAAATCATATAATTTTCATTACTCATAATTGTACAATCACAACAACTTGCTATACCTCTACAATGGAAGATGATGTACATGATTATGATAATCATTTTCATAATGGATTTGGTGAACTTATACAAATTATCAATTTTGTTTTCATTATCAAGTTTCATTATGTAAGTATAAGTTTGTCTTTGTCGCTGAGATCTTTAAACTGCTCAAACATTTCTGCCATTTTGTCGAAAAATACATCCTATTAGTCAATTAACCCTAGAATATTATTGCACGTACGTTCTTAAATGTGTTGCTATTATATCTGGGCGTCTACGTCTTCAGGAGACCGTTTCATGAAAATTGTCCGCTCTGACAAGTTGTCTTTCTCCGACAGTTACCACAGTAACAGTCAGAGGCCGGTGCCTTTCAGCCAATCAAAAGCAAGGATTTCACTGAAATTGTCAGCACTGACAACTTTCATGAAACACCCACCCGGTTTCTATATGAAGAGTTTAGTTGCAAAAGGGGTTAGGTCCACTTTGGACCATTCCGAGAAAAACCATGTTGTTTATTCTCACTCATAGCAATATTCTTATGAGAAACTAAATTGTCATGATGTACTACCCTATCATGTGAACATAAAATTGGGTATAAAAGAAATCTACCTGTCTTCAATTTTTTTCTATACATTAAAAAAAAATATCATTGTGGACCTAACCCCTTTTGCAAGTAAACTGAAATTAATCCAATAACTTTTGATTAAAAAAGTGATTTTTCTTTGCCACTTTCATTCACGTTTTCATTTGAATTTCAAACTGTCTTTGGTATCATCAGAGTGACTAAAAATTTAGAGGTTTAGAGAAAGAAAACAATAAAATCTAAGAAAAATGGACCTAACCCCTTTTGACAAATGAGTTCTTCAGAAGAGTTTGGTTGCAAAAGGGGTTAGGTCCACTTCAAGAAAATCATTTTTTTTTTAATTCTCCCATATTGCAATATTTTTATGCGAAACTGAATTTTCATGATACCCTACCATGAGAACATAAAGTTGGGTATAAGAGAAATCTGCCTGTCTTCATATTTTTTAAGATATTCTTTTCCAAAAAAAATCGGTGTGGACCTAACCCCTTTTGAGAAAAAGGTGATTTTCTTTGCCATTTTAGTCCACTTTTTAATAGGAATTTCAACTTTTCTTTGGTATCATCTTATAGAGCTACTAAAAATTTATACACTGAGACATAAAAATCAAATTTGATGAAAAATAGACCTAACCCCTTTTGCAAGTGAGCTCTTCATATGTAAATTGACCGTAATGCTAGAGGACTGCCACACTCACCAAACCGACCAAAGGTAAATAAAAACTACTACGTTATTTTTCAATGACGTACCACCGGGATCGATATGAAATCGATCCCAGTGGTGTGACTAGGGTGTATAAGAAATCAACTTACCACGATGTGACCGTGCTTGGATACGATTTCGAGATCGAAATGGAAGTTGACGTCGACGTTTGTTTCCAAGATAACGTTCACTCCCTTTGGGCCAATCGCCGCCTGTTCGAGAGTTTAAAAAAATTATTCACACTATAGATAATAAACAGTTTAATGAAAATTGAGGGGAGTTCACCCTGACAACAAGCTGCTTTTAATAAAAGCAGAAAATTGTAGAAAAATATAAATTTAGGTTCGACTAAAATCCATCAAAGAATAATACGGAAGTTATTTTTTTTTTCATTTATATATTTGTGATGTCATTGTGCTAGCAACTGTTTAGATATATAGGCCTACAGAATGTGAGTATTTATTATTCTATTGAACCTTGTTAATTACCATTTTAATTTCATATTTTTATACGTTGCTTATCACAGGGATCTTACTTATAGACAAGCGATGCTTTTCAATGCGTTGTAATAATTTTCATTTCTCTTATCTAAACACTGCTTTGTACTAACTTTGATAATCTTTTTGAATTTGATATAAAAAAAAAGAAGAATGAATTCAATCATGCAATACGCATTTTCATTTTCGTTTAATGGTTTATTCTATAGACACGTATCGCAGTAAAAACTGAATTACACATGCTTTACAGGGTATTAATTAAATACATGGTAAAAAAATACGGAGACAATTAAAATTAATCACATACATTTGCACAGTAAGTTATTATTAAAGATGAATGAATAACAGGAGAATGCATATGATAGATTGAAAAAATCATTCATAATAAAACTTTTAAAAACACAATAGGTCAATGGTTATTAAAAAGAATTCACAATTTCTAAGCATATATATATATATTAAACGTTTAAGAATTTTCAAATTATTTCAGTTATGATTTGTTAAGCACACGTACAAGATAGGGAGGGCACTGCTTCTAAATATGTTTGTCTTGTATATGAATTCTGTATATTTGTTTGCATTTCGAAGACTGACATAAGTTATTTTATTCAAAACAAATAGCAAAATCTTGAGTAAGTTTTCTCTTCGAGACAATAGAGTTGGTAATCCTAGCTCTACCAATAATTCAATCAATTTCCTTAAATGGCATACCAGTATATTTAAGTGATTTTTTTGTGACTAAGAATATTTTTCTCATATAAGCGGATTTGCATTGACATGTCTGATGGTATATCAGGGGTGGATCCAGAATTTTCCAAAAGAGGGGGGGGGGGCACATTTTCCCGAGGAAAATTTGACCCAAAAAAAAGGGAGGTCCATCAAAAATTGAGGGTCATTTCGTCCAATTAAAATTTTACTAGTAAAAAAAAGGGTCCTCACTTGTGCATGAACGGCATATTCCTATAAAATATGTTGTGACTTTCAAAAGGGGCACTTGTGTAAGAACGACATAATCAAATTGAAATTTTTTATTATGGCTCTCAAAAGGGGGGCACGGGCCGGATGTTTCATGTCATTTTCTTTTCCCATCTTTTGCAAACTGGTCGGTATATTCCCCTTCTTGTTGTTGACGATGGAACAATCAAATACAAACATTAATTACAGAGTGGCCCAATTTCGGTCTACGTTCGTCAATGTGTCAGTAAATTCAATAGGTTCAAGTTCTATTTATTTATTTTCTCACCAATACAAAAAAAAAATACAATATGTACAAGAATGAAAATTACATGTATAAGAGAAAAACGGAAACTACTAATAAGTTCATAAGAACTTGTGAGTCGTAGCTCCCAGTAAAACAAGGTAAATAAAGAAAACGATCGAAATGTAGAGAGAAAATAAAATGATTGAAATATATACCTTTACTGTTTCTTTGAAATCTCTCTCTTTATAGTCGAATACGTCATCCGCCCCCATTTCTCTGACAATTTGGCGCCCTCTTTCGCTACCAGCTGTTCCAAAGACACGCGAAGCACCAAGTCCTCTCGCAAGCTGAACAGCAGCCAGGCCGACCTAATGGGGGAATTAGAAGCATAAATTATATGATTAAAAGGGGCGAGGTTCCAGGGGCAATGTTTTCGAGTTGTTTCAATTTGTTTTTCAAGTAGTGAAATAAAAAGAAGAAATAGGAGATAAGGAAGAAAAGGAGGGGAGACGGGGAAGAAAAAACTTATGGAAAAAGAGTATAAAAAGAAGGTCCGTGTCAATTTTATATAAACCCTTTTATTTGGGTGACACAGCTCTTGCTCCTGCGACATTTGCCCCGGTCTCAATATCTCATAGGGCATAAGGTTAGAGTTAGATTGTAATAGAGTTTTTGGGTTCAGAATAATGTATAAGATATAGGATTAGGGTTGATTTAGTTTTGGAGGTTACATTTCATGTTTGGCTTAATGTGCAGAATTTCCATCGGAGCAATTGTCGCCAAATAAAAGGTCATGGAACCATTAATATTTTGATTGAGAAACAAAAGGTCATTTTATCCGTCCCCCCTCCCCTCTCCCCGAACAAAATATCTAGTCGCAGCCCCATTAACAGTAACCATCTTAAACCCTCGTATCTAGTACATGTTGTAGTTTTAAAGATAATAGAGATTTCTCGTCCGGTCACGTACAGAGGATTCAAAAACATAGAAAATGTATTGTCAAATGCTCTTCATGACAAAGAACAATCAAGAAGTCTATGTCGAAAATCGGTGAATCAAAACAGCAGTTTCTTCTTTGACTCTGGACAAACGATATATTTGCAATTGTTCGTCCGCTCCAAGCCTTAGGACGAAACTATTGTTTCGGTTCACCAGTTTTCGACAAAGACCTCCCAGCTGATCTTTGTCATGTTGAATGATGCTTGTTTAACTGCAGGGCACCTTCGTAAAGCATTTTTTTTTCAAAGCTGAACAGGTCAACCCTGCAGTATAAAATAAAACACAATACATAAAAAGAAATATAAAGGACTTCAGAAAAATACTTACAGCTCCACTAGCTCCCTGTACTAAAACACTATCACCGCGTTGAAAATGAGCTCTGGAATCAGAAGAAGGGTGCAAAGTAAGAGACAAAGTGTTCGTTAAAATACTATTCAGGGTTAAAAGTATTCATTTCCAATTATTTGATAAAATGTAACAAAAAATAATCCACACAATGACAGAGAAATTTGATAGCGAGTGAGAAGGTTAGGGGGTGAACAAATACTAGCAATTTCAAGTTCATCGGGCAATGGAAGAAATATGTTTAATCACGTGATCTAACTTTTGTCCTATCGGAAAGCAGGGTTTTGTATACATGGTAAATGGAAAATGATGACATGAAAAAAGACACACAATGTTTTGGTATTTACATTTTTAATTGAATTATTTGATAATAGTATTGCCAAAAATGTGTGGTATTAGATAATTCTAAAAAGTGTGTGAAGGGGGAGTTTTTTCCGAAAAGTGAAAGTATAAACGATAATGTTATTGTGGTTTTCGGGGGATGTTAAGAGACGCTCAATGCGAATATGAAGCAAACTGGGCGTTGTGGCGTGCGCCTGTAATCCAAGCTGTGGGGAAGTTACAAATTGATGCAGAGGTTCGAGGTTCGAGCCCTGGTCACGTCTTTCGGATGGTGACGTTAAAGGTCGGTCCCAGACGTAAATAATCATATCTGATTGATACACGTCTGACAAAACTCAAATACACACGAATATGAAGCAAAGCTACGTTTATCTTCTATTGCATCTTAAAGCTTTTCCGTTGAAGATGAGCATGGGTTCAAGGATTCTCAAATTTAGGGAAGAAATGAGAAGAAAGCGAATATCAAGACAAATGATTTGTGTTATGCAACAGTAAGGCAGTAAGTGCAATACATTAAGAATAAAAGGTCATTATGTCGATCGACCGTTTTACCTCCCCCACGTACTCCCCTCCCCAATGAAATACAATCGAGCGGGTACCAACGTAACAACTATTCCTCTGATTAATTGCTTCCTGGTCGAAACATATTGCACCACCACTTCAGTAACTTACTATACCACTACACTTACAACCACCATCACTCGGAATAGTCTGAAACCCGGGGGGGGGGGCCACTTCCATTCACGAGAGGATACCATGCGCGACCATGGGGTCTCGAAAAGCACCCTAAACACGTAATTTCCATATTCTGAAAATGCACCCCTTAACAAGTATTGGCGCGTGAAACCCTACCCTTAACAAGTATTGGAAACAAAACGATACTCTTGGCAAATATTCCCTGAAATGAACCCCTAAACAAGTACAGGAATGTTTTATTGTTACGGTCGTCGGCTTTACCTTATTTGGTTTAGTACGACCCCACTTTCTACACCTCGCGCAAATCGGACTCTAAACACGAAGTGTTGGGGCAAAATGGACATCCTTTATAAAACATTTTAATTTTGTTTTATCATTCCCGCAAATTCGACCCTAAACACGTAATTTTCCTAGCGAAATAGACACCCTATTTTCATTATTTTTGTGTTTTTGACACCCTTATCACGTTACGTACGTAACGTGCCCTATCGTGAAAAGGACATCCTTTTTACGTGTTTTTTTGGTCGCGCATGGTATCCACTCGTCAATGTAAGTGGCCCCCCCCCCCCCCCCCCCGGGGTCTGAAAGCAAAGACTCATGTTTGACATCTTAACAAATGACACCATGTCAAGAATGATGACTATCTAGACGCCAAACTCCCGGGCCTGTCTGTGTCAACATGTTTGTGTCAAATAAGAGCCAGCCACAGTACATATTACATCTAGTCTCACTCCTTCAGACTCTGCATTATGCACTATGTCAACTGCGGAAACCAAAGGTCTGTGCCTGCAGACTACACTTGGACCACTTATTGCCACAACTATCGACTTACCTGGTGAGAGCGCGAAGCGCGCTGAAGTAAGGGATTGGTAAAAGAGCTCCTTCTTCAAAACTGAGTTTATCATGGAGTTTATAAACCCTATCTGCATCTGCTAAACAGTACTCCGCATACGTCCCCGTTATGGGTTGACATACATACACACGATCTCCAGGCTGGAAATTGATTAGAAAAAAGGCAAACATCATTATTCAGATATTTATTCAAAATTACCTATGTTTCATAACTTGCTAGAATAGTCGCTGATTTAAGAAGTCACGGATCCAGGTGGAGGCACATACGGTACACCCCCCCCCCCCTTTGAGGGCCGTAAAATATGTATTTATTTCTGTATGGACGATATCGTGCATACCCAAGTGAAGACCTTTTGGAGGCTTGTCAAACTTTTCGTGACCTAAATCATCATTTAAACGTATTTAATTTGAAAAAAACTCTGATACATTTTATATAAGATAAAATGATATTATATTTCACTCTTTCCATTTCTATTTTTTCTTCTTTTTTGTTGAAGCTCTTGAAAGGGGTGCTTACATGGCTTTTATAAGCTTGCCCCATCTGTTCGCCGTTGGGGGTAGTCCTTTAGACTAAACTTTTAAGTACACTCTTAGCTTTATTTTCACAAGGCCTCGTAAGGGCGTGAATACTATAATGTGAGCGCGAAGCGCGAGTTGAAACTTGTAATATACCTATTTGAAAAGGGCAATTTTAAAGACTTTTGTACGTTTTCATGATTCTTTCTCTTTTATAACCTCTTTTAAATTTCAATTCTCAGTTCTCTGGTATCTTCTCCACCCATTTTACATCATAAACCTGAATAAAGGATAGGACCTACTAATAACAAATTGCCATTGTTTAGGTTAACCTTTAATATACCAGTACCTCCACAGGTTATTGTTTCCTGTAATAAAGTGCTACTCGTGTCTTATTACCTTTCACCCATCTGTTTCGATGTCATAAAACATTAATAGATAAGTAGTTGGTATATAGACGGTACAAAGTGCTATAATCATATTACAAAAATACAACGATTGATTTCGTGTCGATGCTTGAATATTAATATCTTCGAATATTTTTGAAGTCCGCCTTGACACACCTCCTGAACCCCTTTTAAATAATTTACACTGGCTCCCTATTAGACAACGTATTAATTTTAAGTTACTTCTCTTTGTATACAAATCTCTCTATAACCTAGCCCCAAAATACTTGTCTGATTGTTTAGAAATTTATGTCCCAGGTAGAAAAACTAGATCCTCTGAAGACCCACTTAAATTAACATATCCAACAAAAAGAAAACAGACCGGAGATAGAACATTCACCGTTGCATCCTCAATGGAATGGAACAAACTCACTCTCACAATAAGACAATCCCCAACAATGGAGTCCTTCAAGAAATCCCTTAAAACCCTTTTGTTCTAGGCAACTGCCTTCATTTAATATGTCATTCTGATTTTTGTTTGTATAAATAATGTGGCGGCCCTCCTTCTTGGAACGGGTTCTGGATGCTGGGGGGCCGGCCTGTCCCTTGCCTCTATCACCTTCATCCGTTGATGAATTACTAGCCATTCTTAATGCGAGCGGTTTCCTTATATCTGTATATATGGCGTAATGTAGAGACCCGGGCGTGTTCCGTTTTCCCAAAATATATGGGGGTGGAGTGTTGAGGGGTAGTGTGAACAGGTGAAATATAGAATAACAGGGGATTTCTATTGGGGCTGTATAATCTCTATGGGAAGGCTTATACTGTAGTAGTCAATGGGATTCCATAGATCACACAGGTTGGAGACGATGAATACATTTGGTGTATGACAACGGTCATAATTTAATTATACATCATTGTTCAGCATTTGTACAGGTTATCACCATTAACACCGTCACCAATTATCCAGAAATGTATTTGCAGTAGTAGAAATTAAGCGAGCATTGTTCATTTCCAAACCTTTTCTTGATTCAGCCCAGTTGGAGAGGAGCGCAGAGAGTTCGTCGTCCGACTCCGACCTCAGCCGCCGTCGAAGTGACGAGCTCACTGCGAAACTCCGCTATTTATAGTCTCCGAGAGCTGCCTTACGCAGTGCGTTGCGTAAGTCGATCATTGAGTTCTAACGCACCAAATGCTATAGCGCCATCTACGTTTACCGCATTATAACTAAAAACCGTAGCGGACGGGTTCGCTACACAGCCCCCCTCTTCAAGGAATGTGTCCTCACATTTGTTTTATCCTCACATTAGCAGAGGGATTCCAAACAATTTGACAAAGCAACCAAAATGTATTGAATTATATGCATCGCTGTATTAATCATACTGAGAGTTATGTCCTCTTATATACACGCCTTATATGGATACTATGTACAATAAATCTCTCTGCATCTTCCATAACTTATTTCTGTAAGCAACATAATCATCATTCTCATTAGCTGTATGAACGTGTTCATTCTGTGGACATTAATTCTGAATATAAACATTACAGCGAGTGCTTCTATGCAAAATTAGTTTCATAAGTATCTGTGAGTCGAGGACACCTCCTTGAACAATATTATCCGAAAAGATAATGGTGTGGTGTTTCACAAAACAAATAAATGACTTACACTACGACATAAATATGGCGAAACATTTATATATATACAAGTCCAGTATAGATTGGGTTGTTTTCCACATTGGTTCAACAGTTCGTGTGGATTAGTGCTTCTATCTCATTATTTCATTCTTCAACCGTCAGAATCCTTGCGTCTTCTTTTAGGCCACGCAGTAGATCCATAGAACGATATATATTAACAGTTTGTCAGTTTTAGAAACAGCTAGAATACAGTTCCACGTCTGTCTTCAGATGGAAAGTTATGAGTGTTCAATAGAAATAGTCTGGAGGTCTTCTCCGCCTCCTAGGATAGCGTGATGGGTTGACGTCTGAGTCACTAAAATCATCAGGTAATGGAATCCCTGGTTCTACTGTAGTCTCAGTAGAAGCCTGAGTAGGTTGTCCATCATCCACAACATCTGGTTCACGATTGGTAGTCACCTCGTCTGTTAGGTCGGCTGGCTGAGTCCTCCAGGCCTCCGGTACATCAGATCCGTTGTAGAGCTTCAGTCGGTCAAAGTGGACCACTCTCAGTTTGCTCCTGGGGGATCTCTGGATACGATAGGTCACGTCGGAAAGTCTGGACACCACTCGATAGGGACCTTCCCATTTGGGTGCTAATTTGGGGCTGACTCCCTTCTTCCTGGCATTGTTGCGGAGCCATACGAACTGTCCAGCTTCATAGAGTTTCCCATCTGATTTCCGATCATAGTTCCTCTTCTGGCGTCGCAGTTCAACACCCTTACGTTGCTGGGCCCTCTGGTACGTCTCTTCCATTCTTTCCCTCAGCTGCTGAGCATAGTCAGTCCACTCACTTCCATCCTGTTTGGAGAACTGCAAATCGATAGGCAGTGAAACCTCTCGGCCAAACATCATCATGTTTGGAGTCTCCTTGATTGTGTCGTGCGTGGAGCTTCTGTATGCAGCCGTGGCGTAGGGTATATACCTGTCCCAGTCCCGCTGGTGCTTCTCTGGATCCAATAGGGTAGCAAGAATGTTGATCAGTGTCCGGTTGAACCTTTCAACCATCCCATCACTCTTTGGGTTGTACGGTGTCGTCCTTGTCTTTCTGACACCCAGTAGTTGACACACTTCTTGGAAGATGTTCGACTCGAAGTTCCTGCCCTGGTCACTATGTATCTCTTTAGGAACTCCATAGCGGCAGATGAATTCGTCCACTAGCTTCCGTGCCACTGTTTCAGCTCTTTCATCTGGTATTGCATATGCCTCGACATACTTGGTATAGTAGTCAGCTACCACAAGAATGTACTTGTTCCCGTCATCAGTAACTGGCAATGGTCCCATAATGTCCAGGGCGATCCTCTCCATTGGATACCCACTCTGCCTCTGCTGTAGCGGAGCTCTTTTCCCTGGTCCTGCCTTCTGTCGGCGAGCGCAGTCTGGACATTGCCTAATGAAGGATCTGACATCTTCCTTCATTCCTACCCAGTAGAAGCGTTCCTGTACCTTGTGAAGAGTCTTTGTCATACCAAGATGTCCTGCCATGGGAGAAGAGTGTAGGTCCTGTAGCACCTCCGGTATCAGAACTTTAGGTAGTACATAACGCCACCTGACATCACGTCCATCTCCTGATTCCCACCTCCTGTAGAGAACTCCATCTTTGACATCTAGCTGGTCCCAGTGATCCAGGAGAACCTTGACCTTAAAAGGATATGCCGTCGCCTCTTCCCGGGATGGCTTCCTTCCTTTCATCAGTGCATTCCTGACTGGATTTATGTTAGGATCTTCCTGCTGGGCCTCTTGGATGTCAGCTAGGTTGTCATTCCTCAACGTGATGACGTTGATATTCCTAGTGTCTCCTCCGTAGATGCAGCCTCCTTCTCGCTTACACTGCCTGCATGGTCTTCGTGATAGAGCGTCAGCGTTGCTGTGAATCCTTCCAGCTCTATGTATAATCTCAATGTCGTAGCTTGATATGACTTCCAGCCATCTTGCCAGCTGACCTTCAGGTTGCCGGAAATTCATCAGCCATCTCAGAGCTCCATGATCAGTCCTCACCTGGACGTGGCGACCATACAGATACTGCTTGTAGTGTTTGAGATACACTACTACAGCAAGTAGTTCCTTACGGGTTACACAGTAGTTCCTTTCCGGTTTGCTTAGGACTCGGCTTCCATAGGCAATGACCCGTTCCTGGCCATTCTGTATCTGGGAGAGTACACCGCCGATACCATCATTGCTGGCGTCTGTGTCCAGAATGAACCTTCCCTCCTCGGTAGGGTATACCAGTATTGGAGCCGTGACTAGTCTGTGCTTTAATTCCTCGAAAGCTTCTTGGCAGTCCTGGTTCCACTCAAACTTCCGTCCTTTCTCTGTCAGTTGATGCAGAGGCCTAGCAATTCTGGCAAAGCCTTCAACGAAGCGACGGTAATAAGATGCAAGGCCTAAGAATCCACGGACCTCCCTCACTGACTCGGGTCTGGGCCATGTCCTGATTGTTTCTGTTTTGTCCTTCTCAGTCGATATACCTTCTGCAGAGACGACGTGCCCAAGGTATGAAACAGAAGTCTTGAACAAGTTGCACTTCTTTGGCTTCAGCTTCAGCCCTGTCTGTCTTAGACGTTCAAACACCTGCTGCAGCCTCACAATCTCCTCATCAATGGATTTTCCGAACACGATCACGTCATCCAAGTAGACCAATAGCGTCTCCCAGTGCAGTCCTCTCAATACCTGGTCCATGAGTCTTTCAAACGTTGCTGGGGCGTTGCACATGCCAATAGGCATGACCTTCCAGGCATACAGTCCCCCACCTGCTAGGAAAGCTGACTTCCTCTTAGCATCCGAGTCAAGCTCTACCTGCCAGTACCCACTAGCAAGGTCCAACGTTGAAAACCATTTGGCTCCAGAGAGTGCGTCAAGGGTCTCGTCGATCCGAGGAAGAGGATATGCATCCTTGATGGTAACATTATTTAGTTGCCTGTAATCAACACAGAAGCGTTGGGAGCCATCTTTCTTCCTGACTAAGACGATGTTGGCTGCCCATGGACTGTCTGAAGGCTCGATGAGTTCCCTGTCCAGAAGATCGTTGACCTGCTTCCTGATTTCATCTCGCTGTCCAAATGGATGTTTCCGTGGCCTCTGTTTGATTGGCCTGGTCTGTCCGGTGTCAACTGTATGTTTCACCAGGTTGGTTTTCCCCAAGTCATAGTCTCCTTTGGAAAAGACATCCTGGTATGTAGTCAGAAGCTTAGCAATAGGTGCATGGTACTGCTCTGGCACCTCTTGTATACTCCGCTCGTACAAATCAGTCAGGTACTCTGGTAGATCAATCTCCTCACTGGAAAGCTGAGATGCTTGGATATCTGGTTCTGATACTGCCGACAAATATCCTAGCTCTGTCCCCTTCTTTATCACACGTTGGGATCCTGTAGGGTTGTACACTCTAACTGGGACTGCTCCATTACTAGTTCTGACGAGGGTCCTGGCCAAGATGATGCCTTTCTGTGTAAGTTGACGTCTATCATTTGATGCTTCGACCATGCCTGTAACGTCATCTGAAACCCCATCCAGTACTTTTCCTGTAATGATGCCTTCTCGGCCTGCTGGTATAGTGTACATCTCAGTAGCTATGATGCGGAAGCAAGTTCTAGTGTTGTCTTCATGGCGACACTGAACTGAACCCCACTTTGTTTCCATTGTAGCAGTCTCCAAGTTAAGCCTTGCTCCTAACTGCAGAAGATTATCCATGCCCAAGACTCCATCGCTACAGATATCAGCGACAATTAGGGTGATCCTTGCCTTCCCCTGGCCTATAATCACTTCTGTGTGGATATTTCCATCCACCTCTAGTTGTGAGCCATCTGCAAGCATAACCTTCTCTGTAGTAGTTTGCATTGTAGGCTTCTCTTGTAGTTTCCTATAGCCTGACTTGGAGATGTATGTATCTGTTGCTCCTGTGTCTACCAGAAAACTCAGCTGTGTCCCACCGATAGTGACTGGCACATACATGCCCTTCAGAATTCCTTTGTTGATTTCTCCATTGTACCTGGTTGTAACTATTGGCTGTGTGGCATTTGGTATTGAGGGGCTGGTGCTTCCAGGTTCCACGGCCGCGCCATGCCCCCCCTGGGGCGACCTTACTTCGTTTGTTGAGCTCTGATATTGTTGCTCGGCTTGATGAATCTGAGCCTCGTCTCTCATCCTCTTTTTGCACTTCCTCTTCATGTGGCCTTTCTTTCCACAATAGTAGCAGCTACCATCAAACTTGTCTGAATTTCCCTGCTTCTGCTGTTGCTTGTCACTAGGTACCACAGTCTGAGGTTGTGGCTGTAGTGCAGTCCTGATGGCCTCTAATTCTTCCTTCAGTGTGGTCATCTCAGCATTACGCTTGAAGAGTTCTTCCTTCAAGGTAGCTACCATAGCTTTCACTTCTGAAATTGGTTCGGAGGTTGATTCATCTTCCTCATTCTCCTTTGTCATTGCCCTGCTGTATTTGGGTTTCCTGCTACTTCTCTGATCCTCAGAATGATGGAAGGCCTCGGCTACCACTGCAGCATGAACCATATCATCCAATGTCTTACATTGGTTGTTGAACACTGCCTCTCTGAGCTTAGGTTTCACAAGGGCATCCATGAAGTGTCCCTTCGCCAATCTGTCACGGACATCAAAATCCAGCTCTGGGTAGGCCAATGCAGTGAGCTCTCTGATGCTTTGTGCAAGCTCCTTGAGTGTCTCGCCCTCCTGTCTCTGTCTTTGCTTTAGCTCTAGTAGATGATTCTCAGCCTGTTTATTATCTGAGAACCGGTTGGCCAGCATTCTCTTCAGATCATTGAAGCCTACTGTCTGCCTTTGTTCACGTAGCAGCCTTAGTGCCTGACCTCGTAAGCATGATGCTAGGATCCTCCCCGCTTCTTTATCATCCCAGCCATTTACTGCTCGGCATGAGTCGAAATGTTGGCTGTAATCAATCCATGATGAACATCCATCATATTTGTCTGGCTTGATAAAGTGGGTACCCCTAGGCTTCTGTTGGGCATCCTGTGATGACCTTGGTTTTGACGTATGCCCATGTTGGAGTGTATCTTCCAATGCTTGCTGGATTATGGCCTGGAGCCTACTGTCATCAATTGGAGGGTCTCGCACAGCAGTTGGTTGCACCGCTGGTGATGTCGTCTTCCTGGCAGCATTTTGTACTGGCGAATTAATAGGATTGCCTCTGCTATTCCGCCACGTAGTATTGGATGGAACTTCCTCCTCCTCAGTTGATGATGCTGTTTGTGTAGACCTATCTGTGCTCCCCCGAGTGCTCAGTTTTCTTCGTCTTCGCCTTGTAGGTTTACTCCGCTCATTAGAGAGTGACTGAAGAAGCTTCTCCATCTGTGTTTGCATAGATTGAGCCTGTGCCTGGGCCTTGGCTTGCTGCTTCATCATCTCGTCCTGAGCCTTGAATTGATGCTTCATCATTTCTTCCTGTGCCTTAGATTGCTGTTTCATCATCTCTGCAATCTCCAACAAAGCCTCACTCTTCTGCCTCCTCCTACTGGTAGATAACTTGATTCCAGAATGTGTAGAAACTGATTCATCCCCTGAAGAATTGCTGCCATCTATTCCAGATGTCCTCACGTTCTCCATCCCACTTCTGACACCATTTGTGTGGCGGCCCTCCTTCTTGGAACGGGTTCTGGATGCTGGGGGGCCGGCCTGTCCCTTGCCTCTATCACCTTCATCCGTTGATGAATTACTAGCCATTCTTAATGCGAGCGGTTTCCTTATATCTGTATATATGGCGTAATGTAGAGACCCGGGCGTGTTCCGTTTTCCCAAAATATATGGGGGTGGAGTGTTGAGGGGTAGTGTGAACAGGTGAAATATAGAATAACAGGGGATTTCTATTGGGGCTGTATAATCTCTATGGGAAGGCTTATACTGTAGTAGTCAATGGGATTCCATAGATCACACAGGTTGGAGACGATGAATACATTTGGTGTATGACAACGGTCATAATTTAATTATACATCATTGTTCAGCATTTGTACAGGTTATCACCATTAACACCGTCACCAATTATCCAGAAATGTATTTGCAGTAGTAGAAATTAAGCGAGCATTGTTCATTTCCAAACCTTTTCTTGATTCAGCCCAGTTGGAGAGGAGCGCAGAGAGTTCGTCGTCCGACTCCGACCTCAGCCGCCGTCGAAGTGACGAGCTCACTGCGAAACTCCGCTATTTATAGTCTCCGAGAGCTGCCTTACGCAGTGCGTTGCGTAAGTCGATCATTGAGTTCTAACGCACCAAATGCTATAGCGCCATCTACGTTTACCGCATTATAACTAAAAACCGTAGCGGACGGGTTCGCTACAATAAGTTAAATGAAATTGTGAGCGCTTTGGGCCATGTGGGAAAAGCGCGTTATAAATGTTGAGTATTATTATTATTATTATTATTATTCGAAGAAGCAACAGAACACACTGATGCAAGAAAATCGATTTCTACATCCACATAACTATACTGTATACAGAACACTGTGAACTTGGTTTGGGGGTGTACCCCCCCCCCCCCACACACACACACACAAACACACTTTTCAAGACGTAAACGAAGTTTTGTTTAAATCGTAAAATATTAATACTACTGTTGAAGTGTGGATTCATCTTAAAATGCCCTGAATGTGCTTATTTTTTGCCCTATTTTTGATCACCCCCTGTCCCCTCCACCCCCCTCTCGTGGGGCCGTCCCTGTAAGGACCGGGGGAGCGTTTCATGAATGGAGTTGTCGGACGTTTTATCCGACAAGCCCCATTTCATCCGACAGTTCCATAGTAAAACTGCTTCTTAGCCAATCAACATCAAGGAAAGTTGTCAGATCTGGGGGGCATTTCATGAAAGGACTTGTCGGACGTTTTATCCGACAGTTACCATAGGAACAGTGCCTCTCAGCCAATCAAAATCATAAAAAGATGTCAGATCTGACAACTTGTCGGATGAAAATGTTGATGAAACGCTCCCCAGAGTGACATCTTGTCAGCGGCGTAACAGGGGTCGGTGGCCAGGGGGGGCAAGAGCCAAAAATTTCCCGGTCATATCATGGTATGAACAGGTGCAATGGTGTAATGAGGCGACTATTTTGAGAAGGCCAGATATTGCGTATCAGGCAGAATTTATCTTTAAAAAAAAGTTGCGAGCGAGCGAAGCGAGCGAGCAAAAATTTTTGACCTTTTTAATACAAAAATCCAATTTTGTGATAGATTTTGACATGATATCCAGAGAATAATATATTTCACTCTTCTCTCTTTAGATTCCTTTTTTTGTGGTCTGTACGCCACTGTGAACAGGATTCTGTGCAGCAGTAGCGTGAAGAGTAAAAAAAAAAAACGGAAGGGCGCATTATAACACATGTGCTAAAAAGCTGCTTTATATAAGTCCCGAGCGAGCGAAGCGAGCGAGAAAAAATCACCTTTTCCTGAGAATCTAACTTTGAGCTATTTTTTATTCAGTAAATAAAATCATATCCTACACTTTTCCTTTGCTTTTCTTTCCTCCTTTTTTTGTTGTTCTTGTTTGTAGAACTTTTTGAAGCCATGGCCCAACCAAGGAGATATCACAGAGTGATATCTCCTTGGCCCAACCCTTCCATACGCTGTGCTGTGCGGTTGGGGTCCGGGGCGGAGCCCCCGGAACTTCTTGATATCAAAGCCATGTAAACCTCGCAGATTGCCGCTATTTTAATCAAATCGCGGGCATATACAGAATATAGCTTAATTTTACACAACAAATTTTATTCAACCCAGTTGCGTAATGAACCAAATATTTTGAGGGAGCAAAACATTGCAATGTGGGAAAAATTTGTAAAAAGTCGCCAGCGTGCAAAGCGAGCTGGAAAAAATGCCTATTGAAATTAAATTCTAATTATGTGATATATTTTTCCATTATATTCAGCAAATAACACCTTTTATTGTTTCCATTCATTTCATTATACGTTGTCTCATATAATTTATTTTCTTTCCTCTTGGGTGTGGAGCCAAGACCCCCCCCCCCCCGCCTGTCTGCCAGTGATTGAACGGGGGGCGTTATAGAGCCATTTGAAGGTTATAAATGAAGAGCCCCTACTGCGTGGGGTCTGGGGCAAAGCCCCGGTAGCTTATTTGCATAAAATTTAGCCCCGCATTTAGCAAGCTTAAAGCACAATGTTGTATGCAGTCCATTAGCTTTTGACTAATTACATTCTACCTTCGTTTCCCGCAATTGTTTGCCATTTTGTCATCTTTTGATTTATTTCCCACTGTGCTATTGCATTACATAGGCCTATTTTGGAATGATTTGCTCTTTCTCAGATGTTCTTCTTTCGTACATTTTCCCGCTTTCCTTCCTTTTCCATTTAAAAAAAAGTTTTTTCTTCGTTTTCTTTTCCCTTTCCTTTTCCTCTTTTCCTTTTCCCCTTTCCTTCCCCTTTCTTTCTCCCTCTTTTTTTTTCTTTTTCCCGTTTTTCTTTTATTTTCCCGGTGAAATCCGCCAGGGGGGGCAACTTGCCCCCACTGCCCCCCCGCCTGTTACGCCACTGCATCTTGTCGGACAAAAATGTTGATGAAACGCTTCCCCGAATGTCATCTGTGATCACTCACCTTGCAAGTCATCACGCCATCGCCGACGGTTTCGACGACCCCTGCCCCATCCATTCCGAGAACGAAAGGGGTTATGAACCCCCTCCATCCCCTAGAACGAATGCGAAGTTCGAGCTCGTTGATACCAGCAGCATGCAGACGTACAAGCACCTATGAACAGGATGAACGATAGCAAGAAAACGAATTGTCATTTTAAAATTATTCTTGGATCTGGAGCACGTACGTTTCAACCTTGCCATTATTGTAACTTTCATGGGATCCTTGATTGTGATTGAGTTCATTGCCAAGTTGCCATGGTATAAGTTGCCATAATGGAAAACTTACAGTAATTCTAACTCTTTATAAAATGGGTACCTGCATAATGTTACCATCATGATATGTTGGAAAGCTGCCCATATTTGCCAAATTTTAAACAGTAAATTGAAATAAATAGAAGATAAAATTGACGAGGCGCCTAGCAAATATCACATACCAAGAGACGCATGCACTTAAACCCAACTGCATAACAATTTCAGCTCTTACGTTATTTCTAAAAACATTCCGGACGGGAAAGAACAGTGTCCCGCAGTGTGTTCACAGTGTGTGACACAGTGTGAAATCACCTAATTCACACTGTTAAATTTGAGCATTTAAACAGTGTGAATCACCTATTCACATAATAGACAATGTGAACACGCTGGGAACATTCACACTGTCGAGGTATCCACAGTGTGGAAAGAAAGTTCACACTGTTGAATTTGATTATGTTAACAGTGTGGATAATATTTTCACATAGTCCACTATGTGAAGACACTATAATCATACTGTGCTTTCCAGAAGGGTATTGCATGCGTTGAGACTACGAAAATCATTTTCCGCCCTTTCACACGGTAAAAAAATCGTAATTTGAATGATGTTTCTTTAGCACGTGTGAAACAAACTAGAATGTGATCACAATCACGAATTCAAATTCTACTCCGGAGGTGAATTCCAGTTCAGTTGTAATCCATTTACTTTTAATTCATATGTTCATATTCTCATACTGACCTGGATGGAGGTAAATGGGTGTGGGAAGGAAGACCTGTGGGTAATTTAGTTAACCTTTTCCAAACCCAGGCAGCCCCTTCATCTCTATTCCAGGTCCTGTGTATTATGTCACGTATATCCTAATGTTTATGTAATTTGTATTGTACTGTAATTCATGTATTCTGAAATGCCGAATAAATAATGATAATAATAATCCATACGGTAAATTGATTCACTCGAAGTTTTCGTAACTTAGTATGAGGCGCCGAATGTACCATTATTATATAGAACAATTATTTGTTATATAATCATTATTTATTAAATAATAACTATTATTTATATATAATTTACATTTTATTTGTAAATAACTACTATTATATAAAATATCATTTCTAATTATTTATATATAATTCCAAGTAATACTTCATTATTTGTAAATAATAATAGTTCGACATTCCATTATTTATAAATAATGATTATTTGTTTTTCATTATTTATAAATAATGATTATTTGTTTTTCATTATTTATAAATAATGATTATTTGTTTTTCATTATTTATAAATAATGATTATTTGTTTTTCATTATTTATAAATAATGATTATTTGTTTTTCATTATTTATAAATAATGATTATTTGTTTTTCATTATTTATAAATAATGATTATTTGTTTTTCATTATTTACAAATAATGATTATTTGTTTTTCATTATTTATAAATAATGATTATTTGTTTTTCATTATTTATAAATAATTTGTTGAGTTTTCCATTATTTATAAATAATGATTATTTGTTAAATAATGAAAACGTCTACTTCATTATTTATAAATAATTTTTTCGAGTGCACCATTATTCTCATTATTTATAAATAATCATTATTTAATGTTCGAGTTTTCCATTATTTATAAATAAAGATTATTTGTTAAATAATGAAATATCTACTTCATTATTTATAAATAATAATTTTGTTTCAATATCCCATTATTTATAAATAATCATTATTTATAAACAATTTTTACAGTTTGCCATTATATACAAATAATCATTATTTATATACAAATAACCATTATTTATTAAATAATGTCATTATTTATTAAATAATGCCATTATTTATTAAATAATGGAAAACTCGCTATAACATGCAAATGTGGGACCGCCCATGATATGAATATTCATGATGCGATTTCCTTTTTCGTGATTTTTCTTCACAAATTTTTGTCCATTTCCTCTTCATAATGACATTTCTTGAAGCAATTTTCTAGGGATATGGTGTGATTGTAATATTCTTCATTTTCTATATAACTTCGTCTTCGTAGAAATATCAAAAAGTGTAATTTTATACGATTTTTCCTACAGTTCACAATCCCCATAGGCGCGCGTGTACGGTAGGGACAACCGGTGAATCGACGGAGTGCTCTTCATCGAAATACTACGTTGGTTGGTCCCCGGAAGTGGCGGGCGGAATTTAGCCCGAATCCTCGATGGAAGTCGATCAAGTGCATATGAGCTGAGAGAGTGAAATATCAGTGTACTTGTACAGGCCCTTCTACTTTTTATAAATATTTCTTGTTGCTTTTTTTGTTAAGTTAATTTTTCCTGGTGTAGAGATAAGTTTCAGTTCTAATAATGCACTTCAAATACATTTTGGAGTGTCTGTTTGAGGCGTTTGGGGCGATTTCACCCTGGCCCCAAAATGCTCGCAACGACAATACGGGGGCATGATGACCCCTAAATTTTTAAAAACTTATTTTTCTATTGAAAATTATCACAAAATTCACCAAAAGTGTGCACGAAAGCCTTCGTATTTCACTTTTAAAACTCCGAAAAGTGCCCAAATGACAAGCTTGGTCGCTTCGCTGTGTCGCTTTCAACTTGAGAACGTTTACGCGTCTGCTCCCCCCCCCCCCCCTCCTCCGAAAGAAATTCTGTATACGGCCATGCTCTAAAGAGCCTGGCACATTGATTTATGTATACTTTCATTTTCATTATTTTTATCTCATTATCAACATGGCCTTACGCAGAATTTTTTCCAGGGGGGCCGGGGCCGGAGCATGACGCGCGTAAACTTTCTCAAAAAAATCTTGAAAGCGAGACAGCCACGGGACCAAGCCCAAATGACAAGCTTTGTCGCTTCGCTGTCTCGCTTTCAACTTGAGAACGTTTACGCGTCTGCTCCCCCCCCCCCCCTCCTCCGAAAGAAATTCTGTATACGGCCATGCTCTAAAGAGCCTGGCACATTGATTTATGTATACTTTCATTTTCATTATTTTTATCTCATTATCAACATGGCCTTACGCAGAATTTTTTCCAGGGGGGCCGGGGCCGGAGCATGACGCGCGTAAACTTTCTCAAAAAAATCTTGAAAGCGAGACAGCCACGGGACCAAGCCCAAATGACAAGCTTTGTCGCTTCGCTGTCTCGCTTTCAACTTGAGAACGTTTACACGCGTCTGCCCCCACCCCCCGAAAGAAATTCTGTGAACAGCCATGCTCAAAAGAGCATATGGCACATTGATTTATATGTACTTTTCATTTTCATTATTTTTATCACATTATCATCATGGCCTTACACAGAATTTTTACCGGGGGGGGGGGGGGCAGCTAGGACGCGCGTAAAGTTTCTCAAAAAAATCTTGAAAGCGAGACAGCGACGCGACCAAGCTCAAATGACAAGCTTGGTCGCTTCGCTTTCTCAAGATTTTTATGAGAAAGTTTACGCGCGTCCTGCTCCCCCCACCCCCCCCCCCCCCCCGGAAAAAATTCTGCGTAAGGCCATGATGATAATGAGATAAAAATAATGAAAATGAAGTATACATAAATCAATGTGCCAGGCTCTTTAGAGCATGGCCGTATACAGAATTTCTTTCGGAGGAGGGGGGGGGGGGAAGCAGACGCGTAAACGTTCTCAAGTTGAAAGCGACACAGCGAAGCGACCAAGCTTGTCATTTGGGCACTTTTTGGAGTTTTAAAAGTGAAATACGAAGGCTTTCGTGCACACTTGTGGTGAATTTTGTGATAATTTTCAATAGAAAAATAAGTTTTTAAAAAATTAGGGGTCATCATGCCCCCGTATTGTCGTTGCGAGCATTTTGGGGCCAGGGTGAAATCGCCCCAAACGCCTCAAACAGACACTCCAAAATGTATTTGAAGTGCATTATTAGAACTGAAACTTATTTCTACACCAGGAAAAATTAACTTAACAAAAAAAGCAACAAGAAATATTTATAAAAAGTAGAAGGGCCTGTACAAGTACACTGATATTTCACTCTCTCAGCTCATATGCACTTGATCGACTTCCATCGAGGATTCGGGCTAAATTCCGCCCGCCACTTCCGGGGACCAACCAACGTAGTATTTCGATGAAGAGCACTCCGTCGATTCACCGGTTGTCCCTACCGTACACGCGCGCCTATGGGGATTGTGAACTGTAGGAAAAATCGTATAAAATTACACTTTTTGATATTTCTACGAAGACGAAGTTATATAGAAAATGAAGAATATTACAATCACACCATATCCCTAGAAAATTGCTTCAAGAAATGTCATTATGAAGAGGAAATGGACAAAAATTTGTGAAGAAAAATCACGAAAAAGGAAATCGCATCATGAATATTCATATCATGGGCGGTCCCACATTTGCATGTTATAGCGAGTTTTCCATTATTTAATAAATAATGGCATTATTTAATAAATAATGGCATTATTTAATAAATAATGGTTATTTGTATATAAATAATGATTATTTGTATATAATGGCAAACTGTAAAAATTGTTTATAAATAATGATTATTTATAAATAATGGGATATTGAAACAAAATTATTATTTATAAATAATGAAGTAGATATTTCATTATTTAACAAATAATCTTTATTTATAAATAATGGAAAACTCGAACATTAAATAATGATTATTTATAAATAATGAGAATAATGGTGCACTCGAAAAAATTATTTATAAATAATGAAGTAGACGTTTTCATTATTTAACAAATAATCATTATTTATAAATAATGGAAAACTCAACAAATTATTTATAAATAATGAAAAACAAATAATCATTATTTATAAATAATGAAAAACAAATAATCATTATTTGTAAATAATGAAAAACAAATAATCATTATTTATAAATAATGAAAAACAAATAATCATTATTTATAAATAATGAAAAACAAATAATCATTATTTATAAATAATGAAAAACAAATAATCATTATTTATAAATAATGAAAAACAAATAATCATTATTTATAAATAATGAAAAACAAATAATCATTATTTATAAATAATGGAATGTCGAACTATTATTATTTACAAATAATGAAGTATTACTTGGAATTATATATAAATAATTAGAAATGATATTTTATATAATAGTAGTTATTTACAAATAAAATGTAAATTATATATAAATAATAGTTATTATTTAATAAATAATGATTATATAACAAATAATTGTTCTATATAATATTGGTACATTCGGCGCCTCATAACTTAGAGGGGGTAATTTAAATGTTCAACATTTTGATTACGTGGACGAGAAGGCGATGCTAGCGAGATGATCAGGGGGCCCATAACACCAAGCATAGCAATCAATCGTACATTTTTACGATTAATTGCATTGACCACTTTTTTTATAAATCACCTTTTATTCATAAAAAAGGAATCAGTTACAATAATGGGCCCAGGTTATCAGTTCTAGAAAAACGTAATACAGGGCAACATAAAATGAATACAGTACGGTATCTCCAAAGGAATCTCCAAAGAAGTGGAGGGATCAGTTAAGAGAGAGGTATACATATACAAACATAAAACAATTATTATAAAACGCGTCGATTCAATTCATAAAAAAAAATCACTCGTGAAAATCAAGGTTACGATTTATTGCTGACCTTTGTGTTACGGGATACTGGGCATGTTTTTCAATTATAATCAAATGATCTTGTACACACGTTCGCTGGGGGGGGGGGGCGGTTGTAAGAAATAAGAAAGTAGGTTTTGAAATTTTGAAATTCCTCATCCCCACTCTAAACCACTCCAAAGTGATTCAAACTAAAAAGAAAAAAAAAACTTCTACTTACCTTTCCAGCTACAACTCTGGGCACAGGGGCGTCTGTCTTTATTTTCATGTTTTCCGCCCCTCCAAACTCTTCTACGAAAACAGCCTTCATTTGTGTTGATTCCGCCATCTCAAAAAAGTTCATAAATATGCTTCGTACTTCAAAAGATAATAAACGATGCAGTTCTAGAAATTAATTGCGAACCAGTGGAGCGCGTTACTTTCTCAAAAACCCTCTCCGAGTTTTCTTACGAATTGCACTGAGGCCTTCTTTCGTCAAGAGGCTACTTATATAACCCAAGCGGATAATAGATCATTATAATGCACCAAAAATTTATCATTTGTTGCCTGCAGTACTCATGATACCGGTAACTATCATAATTATAGGACAAAAGAGTCATAAAAAGATGCCGGCGGCGAACCCCGTCTATTAAAGTGGGTGACATTATTAAAAAGCTGGTAGAATCATTGTGGATGGATAAAAATAGGAATAATGGTGAATGGTTAATAATTATGTATAATATACTGATAGTAAATAGATTTTAAAAATGACATTGTGGTCCGCCAATGGGAGCGGAAGACGCATACGAAAGACGCATAAAATTCTGCAAAGGATTTCGTGCACACTTTTGATGTTGGTGAATTTTGTAAAATTATAATTCAGTAAAACAAAAAAAAGTTTTCAAAATATCTGGCGGCAACTGCCCCCTCACACTCATAATTAATATTTCGTCTTTTTAAGTGAAATGTAGTCCAGTTTAAGCCCCCCCCCCCTAACGGAGCCGGGGGTCCGGCTCCGTTCGACCATGGGCTCTCTTCAGCAAAAGAATATAAGCGCGGCCTTCTGAGGGGTCCAAATGATTAAAATAATACATAATAAGTAAGTGAGCATATACACTTCAAATGAAAAAGACCGTCATACAGAAATATACACTTTTAAATATTTATTTATTAATGTGCTCCAAAATCTCTGAGGTGTAAAGATTTTTTCACCATCCCCTTTTTATCGCTGATGTTTTTGTTTTTTTAACATATACTTATATCGTGAAATTTATCATACGGGGGTAGCATTATTATCATTATCTCCGTTATCTATTCACTATTGTATCAACTCTGTATATTTTTGTTTTTCAAATTTGTTTTTATCGAAATGCGTTATGCCTTTTTTTCCCTCACAGCCTTTTTTTTTCGTCCGGCTCTGCATAAAAGCCTGCGTACTCATAATTACGATCTTTTAAGTGAAATGTAGTCCAGTTTTCCCTTCTATTTTGGGGTATTATTTTGATATCGTCTAGGTTTCTTTCTCATTTTTATTCATTTTCACTGTACTTACACCCAATTATAGCATGTTTACTGTCGGGATTTTCTCTCTCTCTGTCTCTCTCTCTTTAACTGTTTTAACGAAAATTTCGTCAATAAAACGGTATGGAACGATATCATAAGAAAGTGTGTCTCCTAAAGAATAAAAATAACCCTCTAAATCTAAGCGTACTCTTTTGAAATTAAGCATGACAGATAATGTCAAAGTTTTCATTATTTGTTCAATCCTAAAAGACAATCAAAATTTACAAAACTAGTTTTAGTTTATGAAGTATTTTGGCTCAGTTTCACTAACAATGGCACCATAAACAATAGCAATCGATTGATTGATTTTATTGATACAAAATTTATTAAAATTGCAAATTTTCAAGGACAAGGTAAGGCAAGACTGAAAACTCCTATCGAAAAACAACCTTTATACCTTCATTCAGTGCATCAATTTAAACATCGAAAGATATTTCATGGCCTAGAAGCTTCGATCTGTTTATTATGTGCTGGTATGCAAACGGAAAACTCTATCTGACATTATCTGACGGATATTACATTCCAGTAGTCACCGGGTAGTATACTGGTAGGGGAGGGGGTTACACTCTAAAATACATGTACAAGTTAAAGGAAGTACTGCCCGATTTTATGAAAATAACTAACAAAAACAAATTCCAATTAATATTAGGTAGCAATGACATGGATATTAGCAAATTATGTGTTTTAGGAATAAGTTATATGTACGAGGAGAGACTTAGGATGCTTAAAAGAAAAATATGATATTATACTTATGTATTTGTATATGGGTGCATTAATGTTTAGGTATATTATGTATGTGTATGTATATTGTATGCATTTATGTATCTCGTATCTAACATTTTTCTTCTGTTTTTTCCCTTTGTATTTTTTTTTTAAATTTGAATACCTCGTTGTTACTATGTTATTAGGTGGTCTGTCTATGACAGATCACCTCTTATGTTTGTCCGAATTTTCTTTCTTTATTAGGTGGTCTGTCTATGACAGATCACCTCTTATGTTTGTCCGAATTTTCTTTCTTTATTTATTTATTTATTTATTTTTATTTATTATTTTTATTTCCTCCATTTCTTGTGGACAGCAAATCTCAGAAAGTTCATATTCAATAATCATCAAAATATCAGCACATATCAACATCAATAAGACCTCAATTCTGCAAGAATCTTAATGTCATGACGTCATCATGACGTCATCTAGACGCCATTTTGTAAAATCACATTATCAATCATATCTCCATTATCAATTATCAAAAATAAATCAAATTCACATGACATAAACTTCAGATCAAGGGTCATCAGGTCATGTCATCAAAGGTCACCTGAAGGTCACGACGCGCGCGTACGCGCGCGTCAAAATTTTAAAATGCTAAAAATCACTTTTTGACCAAAACAGAGTACGTTTTAGGTCATTTTAAGCATTTCAAAAAATTGCGCGCGCAAACGTATGCGCGCGCGTTTCCGCGCGTAACGCCTTGAATGCAACTCAGAAACACCGTTTTTTTTATTTCATTGCATTGATCATATAATTTTGAGCAATTTGATACCTTGATCAACCTTCTACGACCATTAATAAGGAAATTAACACCCGTTAAAGTTTGCAGCACGTGTGCGCGCGAGCTCTCACTATAGGCCATATATGGGCAAAAACATGCCTATAGAAAATCCGCTGTAGCTCTTCAGAACGCGTGGGGACCCCCAATTTTTTTTTCATATTTTGATAGAGTATGAACTAGAGATATAATTTCATGTCTCATTTGACCCTCAATTATATTATGACGTCATCAAAATGGCGTCGGAAGTCAAAAAATCCATTTTGCCTATTATGACGTCATTATAATTATGCAAATCTTGCTCTAACTCCGTGAATATCGGTCTATTTTCACCCAATTTTTGATATGTTGTAGCTTAGTTCTTACTCTTTCTGAGTTATTGCCTTTATTTTTCATTTCGATAAACAGATCATCCTCAAAAATTGCAAATAATAATGGCATGTCATTTTTACTCATTTTGCGTGTAATCTCTATGGGACATGACTTTTTCTCAAAACTAGATTCTACATTCTTCTATTTCGTAAGCCATATCTCCAATTTTTGTTGCTAGTTATCCCTGAGCTTTTAGTATGCAGTAGCTGAGATTCTAAGCTTTCGGTTGCGTTTCCTTCATTTTCCGATCAGATGTCGGGATCATGCCCGTAATTCACTTGCAAGATTGGATTTGAGATTCTGGTGTTTTGCTTACGTGTTAAGTCTATGGGAAATATTCTAGCTCAATCGGTTAGGCGTCAGACTTACTTCTCATTCCATCATGCAGGCAGGGGTTCGAGTCCGACTCCTGCAACTTTTTTTTTCTTTTTTATTCTTTTTTTCACCTTATTTCTTATGTCCATTGGAATGTATATAGGTACACATATTGCAATAAATAACCATTTTAAAGGTCATTTTCCATGTTTTTCATATAATTTCTCAGTATCAAGCCTTTTTTACGTATATAATGCCTATACCACCATCTTTCTTGATTATGTTCATTTCCTATGTTCATTTTAATCACATGGATTATGATAGTGATCCTGATGATGCTGTTGATGACCATGCTGATAATAATGATGTTATGTATGATCATAATGATGATCGTTATGTTGCTTATCTCTGGTAATATCAAATGGTCATGAGCATATTAATGATCATGATCATCATAATAAACATATTACAGAGAGAGAGAGAGAGAGAGACAGAGAGACAGAGAGAGAGAAAGAGAGACAGACAGACAGAGAGAGAGAGAGAGGTTAAAAGAGGAAAGATTTTTCTTTCTCTGTTTCTCTTTGTTTTTAACATTACCATCATCACCATCATTACCAATTTTATCATGGTCACAAGCTGCGTTGTATTTATCATTAATCTTAGTTTATTCTGATCTGTCACTATCAATTTTTCCCGAAAATTATCATCGCCGTATCATTTTATGATATTTTTGCCATCATCAAAGGTTTGGGGCAAAAGCCTCCTACCAACCACCAATGAAGTCCGTTGAAAAAGAGAGAAAAGAAACAAATAAAAGAGGAAAATAGAAATGATAGATCATGGTCGACTTTCCTCTTTCAGCATATCTTCTGTATTTTTATCATCATCACAATCCCTTTTTTCATTATTGCCATGATTATCAACATATTCATCATCATAATTGTCTTTAATATGGTTCTCATTTTCCAAGTATGTTTATCAAGGTAGCACAAATATCTCAACATTCCAGCTTATCATTATGTGTGTGCGTGTGTAATTAAGTTTATACAGACGTGTATCAATCAGATATGATTATTTACGCCCGAGACCGACCTTTAACGTCAACGTCCGATAGACGTGACTAGGGCCCGAACCTCGAACATCTGCAGCAATTTATAACTTCCTCAATGTAGCTTAGATTACAGGCGCACGTCACAACGCCCATGCAATTAACTTCTGATATAAGTGGTGATGACGTCTCAAGATGGCGGTATACCACTAATCACAATGGAATTGTTCGTTGCTTTTTAAAGAAAAATTCATACTTAATGTTGTTCCATCAGTTGTAAAACAACAGTAGATTTTTTTTGGAAAAGAAAGGAAAAAAAGGGGGAAAGGGGAACAGAGGATCAGGTACATGGTCTAAAATAATTGTCATCGCTGTCATTATCATGATCATCATTATAAGTGATTAAAGGCAAGGGAGCACCGCCTTTACACTTTAGTGATAAAAAAAGAAAGTACTCCTCCGCCCCCCCCCCATAAAAGCGGGGAAAAAGGAAACGTAAAAGAGGTGCGTTAAAGGACAAGTACTTCATTTTTCCCATTTTTGACATCATTTTGTCCCTCATTGTATTAAGTCTCGACCTTCCCCACTTTTTTTTTTTTTTTAATTATCCTTGGATTTTTTCCATATTTTTTCTATTATTCAAATGATTTGCCATGATAACAATAAAATTGTTCGGATGATAATAAACAACTTTATTCAAAGTGACCCAGGACAGACTTTAATTACATTATTTACGGGTGCTAATGTCCTCCAGGTGGTCTCTTCTCTGACAAAGGTACTGATTCACAGTCAACAAATTAAAGGGTCTGAAGCATTCATGGGCAGGGATTTGCGTGGTAGACAATGAGACTGACAGGCAATGGTTCATAAACCTTTCTCTTTCAAATAAGTGCACGAGTGGTGAGGAGTCACTCAATTCTTGGAAGTCTTTTGTTTAGAGTGATGATAAACTTGACATCAAAGACTAAATTGGGGAGGGAGCTTTACATAGCTTTGACACATGTTCAATTATTTAAATTTCAAGAGTGCTTATTTAGTTCTCATGATCAAAGTTGTCAATAAAATAAAATTTCTAAATTATCATTATCATCATCATAATCATTATCATCATAATCATTATCATCATCATAATCATTATCATCATCATCACTATCACCATCATCATCATCATCATCACCATCATTATCATTATCATCACCATTATCTTCTTAATTATCAATTCAAACATCAACTGAATTTTATTACTTCATTTAATACTTCACTATTATAATCATGATTATCATTATCACAGATTATTTCCATTTCCTATGCACTTTTTTTTAGCAAAAGGATCATGATAATGATCATGATCATCATCACTATCACCATCATCATCATCATCAACATTATCATTATCATCACCATTATCATCTTAATTATTATCAATTCAAACATCAACCAAATTTTATTACTTCATTTAATACTTCACTATTATAATCATGATTATCATTATCACAGATTATTTCCATTTCCTATGCTCTTTTCTTTTAGGAAAAGGATAATGATAATGATCATGATAATGCTGTTGATGACCATGATGATAATGATGATATTCATGATCATGATTGACAAGTTGACTGACAGACCACCTAATTCGTCCCAATGACGAATTAAATATCTAGTTTTTATTTATTAGGTGGTCTGTCTATGACAGATCACCTCTTATGTTTGTCCGAATTTTCTTTCTTTATTTTTATTTCTTATTTTTATTTCCTCCATTTCTTGTGGACAGCAAATCTCAGAAAGTTCATATTCAATAATCATCAAAATATCAGCACATATCAACATCAATAAGACCTCAATTCTGCAAGAATCTTAATGTCATGACGTCATCATGACGTCATCTAGACGCCATTTTGTAAAATCACATTATCAATCATATCTCCATTATCAATTATCAAAAATAAATCAAATTCACATGACATAAACTTCAGATCAAGGGTCATCAGGTCATGTCATCAAAGGTCACCTGAAGGTCACGACGCGCGCGTACGCGCGCGTCAAAATTTTAAAATGCTAAAAATCACTTTTTGACCAAAACAGAGTACGTTTTAGGTCATTTTAAGCATTTCAAAAAATTGCGCGCGCAAACGTATGCGCGCGCGTTTCCGCGCGTAACGCCTTCAATGCAACTCAGAAACACCGTTTTTTTTATTTCATTGCATTGATCATATAATTTTGAGCAATTTGATACCTTGATCAACCTTCTACGACCATTAATAAGGAAATTAACACCCGTTAAAGTTTGCAGCACGTGTGCGCGCGAGCTCTCACTATAGGCCATATATGGGCAAAAACATGCCTATAGAAAATCCGCTGTAGCTCTTCAGAACGCGTGGGGACCCCCAATTTTTTTTTCATATTTTGATAGAGTATGAACTAGAGATATAATTTCATGTCTCATTTGACCCTCAATTATATTATGACGTCATCAAAATGGCGTCGGAAGTCAAAAAATCCATTTTGCCTATTATGACGTCATTATAATTATGCAAATCTTGCTCTAACTCCGTGAATATCGGTCTATTTTCACCCAATTTTTGATATGTTGTAGCTTAGTTCTTACTCTTTCTGAGTTATTGCCTTTATTTTTCATTTCGATAAACAGATCATCCTCAAAAATTGCAAATAATAATGGCATGTCATTTTTACTCATTTTGCGTGTAATCTCTATGGGACATGACTTTTTCTCAAAACTAGATTCTACATTCTTCTATTTCGTAAGCCATATCTCCAATTTTTGTTGCTAGTTATCCCTGAGCTTTTAGTATGTTGTAGCTGAGATTCTAAGCTTTCGGTTGCGTTTCCTTCATTTTCCGATCAGATGTCGGGATCATGCCCGTAATTCACTTGCAAGATTGGATTTGAGATATTGGTGTTTTGCTTACGTGTTAAGTCTATGGGAAATATTCTAGCTCAATCGGTTAGGCGTCAGACTTACTTCTCATTCCATCATGCAGGCAGGGGTTCGAGTCCGCGGGTGAACATGATTTTTTTTTTTTTTTTTTTTTTTTTAGCTATCTTGCCCACGATCAATTATAAGAATTCTAACAAATAATAGCTAAAATATTGCAAAATAAAACAGATTATAATTACTTTTTTATATCATATCTATTTATCTGTCTGTCTATCTACCTACATGACATATCTATCTCTCTGTCTAATATATATCTTTCTGTTTGAATACGTCTCTCTCTCTCTATCTATCCATATGTCTGTCTGTCTATCTACCTACATTGTATATCTATCTGTCTGTTTATCTCTCTCTCTCTCTCTCTGTCTAATATATATGTATCTATCTGTTTAGATATGTCTATCTATCTATCCATCCATCTGCCTGTCTAATATATATGTATCTATCTGTTTAGATATGTCTATCTATCTATCCATCCATCTGCCTGTCTCTATCTATCTATCTATCTATCTATATATCTATCTATCTATCTGTCTGTCTGTCTCTCTATCTATCTATCTATCTGTCTATCTATCTATCTATCTATCTATATGTCTGTCTCTCTATTCATCTATATGTCTGTCTCTCTATCTATCTCTGTCTCGATCTCTATCAATCTATATGTCTGTCTCTGTATCTATCTATATGTCTATCTATCTATCTATCTATCTATCTATATATCTATCTATATGTCTGTCTCTCTATCTATCTATATTTCTGTCTCTCTGTCTATCTATATGTTTGTCTATCTATATGTCTGTCTATCTATCCATGAAGCTATCACGAGAAGGAGAACCATCTTCCAATTTCTCTCTTAATCCTTTGTTATCGCTTCCTTCGGGCGAAGGAACGATATCTAACATCAATTGGCGAGCCGCCAGGCGAAAGTTAGAGCCCGCTTACATAACGCGATATAGGACCACGCAGCATGAAGCTATTACGAGATAGCTCGTAATAGCTTCATGATATGTCTGTCTCTCTATCTATATATATGTCTGTCTATCTATCTGTCTATCTATCTATCTGTCTGTCTCTCTTTCTATCTATATGTTTATATATGTTTTATTAATATAACCACCAATCATCTCTCTATCTATCTATATATCTATATATCTATCAATCTATCTCTCTATCTATAAGTCTGTCTCTCTATCTATCTATATGTCTGTCTCTCTATCTATATGTCTGTCTCTCTATATCTATCTATATATGTCTATGTTTTATTAATATAACCACCTATAATTTATCTCTCCATCCATCACTCCATCCATCTAATATAATTATCTTTCTTGTATGTATCTGTTTGATTATGTAAATCTGTTTGTCTATCTATTTTTCAATCTAATATCTGTTTAAATATTTTTCTCCTGTTTATCTATCTATACGACAGACCACCTAATTCGTCCGCATGACGAATTAAAATCTAGTTAGGTGGTCTGTCTATGACAGATCACCTTTTATGTTTGTCCGAATTTTCTTTCTTTATTTATTTTTATTTATTTTTATTTCTTATTTTTATTTCCTCCATTTCTTGTGGACAGCAAATCTCAGAAAGTTCATATTCAATAATCATCAAAATATCAGCACATATCAACATCAATAAGACCTCAATTCTGCAAGAATCTTAATGTCATGACGTCATCATGACGTCATCTAGACGCCATTTTGTAAAATCACATTATCAATCATATCTCCATTATCAATTATCAAAAATAAATCAAATTCACATGACATAAACTTCAGATCAAGGGTCATCAGGTCATGTCATCAAAGGTCACCTGAAGGTCACGACGCGCGCGTACGCGCGCGTCAAAATTTTAAAATGCTAAAAATCACTTTTTGACCAAAACAGAGTACGTTTTAGGTCATTTTAAGCATTTCAAAAAATTGCGCGCGCAAACGTATGCGCGCGCGTTTCCGCGCGTAACGCCTTGAATGCAACTCAGAAACACCGTTTTTTTTTTTCATTGCATTGATCATATAATTTTGAGCAATTTGATACCTTGATCAACCTTCTACGACCATTAATAAGGAAATTAACACCCGTTAAAGTTTGCAGCACGTGTGCGCGCGAGCTCTCACTATAGGCCATATATGGGCAAAAACATGCCTATAGAAAATCCGCTGTAGCTCTTCAGAACGCGTGGGGACCCCCAATTTTTTTTTCATATTTTGATAGAGTATGAACTAGAGATATAATTTCATGTCTCATTTGACCCTCAATTATATTATGACGTCATCAAAATGGCGTCGGAAGTCAAAAAATCCATTTTGCCTATTATGACGTCATTATAATTATGCAAATCTTGCTCTAACTCCGTGAATATCGGTCAATTTTCACCCAATTTTTGATATGTTGTAGCTTAGTTCTTACTCTTTCTGAGTTATTGCCTTTATTTTTCTTTTTGATAATTAGATCATCCTCAAAAATTGCAAATAATAATGGCATGTCATTTTTACTCATTTTGCGTGTAATCTCTATGGGACATGACTTTTTCTCAAAACTAGATTCTACATTCTTCTATTTCGTAAGCCATATCTCCAATTTTTGTTGCTAGTTATCCTTGAGCTTTTAGTATGTTGTAGCTGAGATTCTAAGCTTTCGGTTGCGTATCCTTCATTTTCCGATCAGATGTCGGGATCATGCCTGTAATTCACTTGCAAGATTGGATTTGAGATTCTGGTGTTTTGCTTACGTGTTAAGTCTATGGGAAATATTCTAGCTCAATCGGTTAGGCGTCAGACTTACTTCTCATTCCATCATGCAGGCAGGGGTTCGAGTCCGCGGGTGAACATGATTTTTTTTTTTTTATTTTTTTTTTATAGCTATCTTGCCCACGATCAATTATAAGAATTCTAACAAATAATAGCTAAAATATTGCAAAATAAAACAGATTATAATTACTTTTTTATATCATATCTATTTATCTGTCTGTCTATCTACCTACATGACATATCTATCTCTCTGTCTAATATATATCTTTCTGTTTGAATACGTCCCTCTCTCTCTATCTATCCATATGTCTGTCTGTCTATCTACCTACATTGTATATCTATCTGTCTGTTTATCTCTCTCTCTCTCTCTCTGTCTAATATATATGTATCTATCTGTTTAGATATGTCTATCTATCTATCCATCCATCCATCTGCCTGTCTCTATCTATCTATCTATCTATATATCTATCTATCTATCCATCCATCTGCCTGTCTCTATCTATCTATCTATCTATATATCTATCTATCTATCTGTCTGTCTGTCTCTCTATCTATCTGTCTATCTATCTATCTATCTATCTATATGTCTGTCTCTCTATTCATCTATATGTCTGTCTCTCTATCTATCTCTGTCTCGATCTCTATCAATCTATATGTCTGTCTCTGTATCTATCTATATGTCTATCTATCTATCTATCTATCTATCTATCTATCTATCTATATATCTATCTATATGTCTGTCTCTCTATCTATCTATATTTCTGTCTCTCTGTCTATCTATATGTTTGTCTATCTATATGTCTGTCTATCTATCCATGAAGCTATCACGAGAAGGAGAACCATCTTCCAATTTCTCTCTTAATCCTTTGTTATCGCTTCCTTCGGGCGAAGGAACGATATCTAACATCAATTGGCGAGCCGCCAGGCGAAAGTTAGAGCCCGCTTACATAACGCGATAGGACCACGCAGCATGAAGCTATTACGAGATAGCTCGTAATAGCTTCATGGTATGTCTGTCTCTCTATCTATATATATGTCTGTCTATCTATCTGTCTATCTATCTATCTGTCTGTCTCTCTTTCTATCTATATGTTTATATATGTTTTATTAATATAACCACCAATCATCTCTCTATCTATCTATATATCTATATATCTATCAATCTATCTCTCTATCTATAAGTCTGTCTCTCTATCTATCTATATGTCTGTCTCTCTATCTATATGTCTGTCTCTCTATATCTATCTATATATGTCTATGTTTTATTAATATAACCACCTATAATTTATCTCTCCATCCATCACTCCATCCATCTAATATAATTATCTTTCTTGTATGTATCTGTTTGATTATGTAAATCTGTTTGTCTATCTATTTTTCAATCTTATATCTGTTTAAATATTTTTTTCCTGTTTATCTATCTATACGACAGACCACCTAATTCGTCCGCATGACGAATTAAAATCTAGTTAGGTGGTCTGTCTATGACAGATCACCTCTTATGTTTGTCCGAATTTTCTTTCTTTATTTATTTATTTATTTTTATTTATTATTTTTATTTCCTCCATTTCTTGTGGACAGCAAATCTCAGAAAGTTCATATTCAATAATCATCAAAATATCAGCACATATCAACATCAATAAGACCTCAATTCTGCAAGAATCTTAATGTCATGACGTCATCATGACGTCATCTAGACGCCATTTTGTAAAATCACATTATCAATCATATCTCCATTATCAATTATCAAAAATAAATCAAATTCACATGACATAAACTTCAGATCAAGGGTCATCAGGTCATGTCATCAAAGGTCACCTGAAGGTCACGAGGCGCGCGTACGCGCGCGTCAAAATTTTAAAATGCTAAAAATCACTTTTTGACCAAAACAGAGTACGTTTTAGGTCATTTTAAGCATTTCAAAAAATTGCGCGCGCAAACGTATGCGCGCGCGTTTCCGCGCGTAACGCCTTGAATGCAACTCAGAAACACCGTTTTTTTTATTTCATTGCATTGATCATATAATTTTGAGCAATTTGATACCTTGATCAACCTTCTACGACCATTAATAAGGAAATTAACACCCGTTAAAGTTTGCAGCACGTGTGCGCGCGAGCTCTCACTATAGGCCATATATGGGCAAAAACATGCCTATAGAAAATCCGCTGTAGCTCTTCAGAACGCGTGGGGACCCCCAATTTTTTTTTCATATTTTGATAGAGTATGAACTAGAGATATAATTTCATGTCTCATTTGACCCTCAATTATATTATGACGTCATCAAAATGGCGTCGGAAGTCAAAAAATCCATTTTGCCTATTATGACGTCATTATAATTATGCAAATCTTGCTCTAACTCCGTGAATATCGGTCTATTTTCACCCAATTTTTGATATGTTGTAGCTTAGTTCTTACTCTTTCTGAATTATTGCCTTTATTTTTCATTTCGATAAACAGATCATCCTCAAAAATTGCAAATAATAATGGCATGTCATTTTTACTCATTTTGCGTGTAATCTCTATGGGACATGACTTTTTCTCAAAACTAGATTCTACATTCTTCTATTTCGTAAGCCATATCTCCAATTTTTGTTGCTAGTTATCCCTGAGCTTTTAGTATGTAGTAGCTGAGATTCTAAGCTTTCGGTTGCGTTTCCTTCATTTTCCGATCAGATGTCGGGATCATGCCCGTAATTCACTTGCAAGATTGGATTTGAGATTCTGGTGTTTTGCTTACGTGTTAAGTCTATGGGAAATATTCTAGCTCAATCGGTTAGGCGTCAGACTTACTTCTCATTCCATCATGCAGGCAGGGGTTCGAGTCCGCGGGTGAACATGATTTTTTTTTTTTTTTTTTTTTTTTTTAGCTATCTTGTACGAAAGACCATTAGTGCCACGGAGAAAAAAAAACACTATTTCTACTAATCTGTTATAACAGATTACGGTATTTCTACTAATCTGTTTAAACAGATTATAATCTGTTATAACAGATTACGGTATTTCTACTAATCTGTTATAACAGATTACGGTATTTATACTAATCTGTTATAACAGATTACGATATTTCTACTAATCTGTTTAAACAGATTATAATCTGTTATAACGGTATTTCTACTAATCTGTTATAACAGATTATAATCTGTTTAAACAGATTAGTAGAAATATCGTAATCTGTTATAACAGATTAGTAGAAATACCGTAATCTGTTATAACAGATTAGTAGAAATACCGTAATCTGTTATAACAGATTAGTAGAAATACCGTAATCTGTTATAACAGATTAGTAGAAATACCGTAATCTGTTATAACAGATTATAATCTGTTTAAACAGATTAGTAGAAATACCGTAATCTGTTATAACAGATTAGTAGAAATAGTGTTTTTTTTTCTCCGTGGCACTAATGGTCTTTCGTAATCTTGCCCACGATCAATTATAAGAATTCTAACAAATAATAGCTAAAATATTGCAAAATAAAACAGATTATAATTACTTTTTTATATCATATCTATTTATCTGTCTGTCTATCTACCTACATGACATATCTATCTCTCTGTCTAATATATATCTTTCTGTTTGAATACGTCCCTCTCTCTCTATCTATCCATATGTCTGTCTGTCTATCTACCTACATTGTATATCTATCTGTCTGTTTATCTCTCTCTCTCTCTCTCTGTCTAATATATATGTATCTATCTGTTTAGATATGTCTATCTATCTATCCATCCATCTGCCTGTCTCTATCTATCTATCTATCTATATATCTATCTATCTATCTGTCTGTCTGTCTCTCTATCTATCTATCTATCTGTCTATCTATCTATCTATCTATCTATCTATATGTCTGTCTCTCTATTCATCTATATGTCTGTCTCTCTATCTATCTCTGTCTCGATCTCTATCAATCTATATGTCTGTCTCTGTATCTATCTATATGTCTATCTATCTATCTATCTATCTATCTATATATCTATCTATATGTCTGTCTCTCTATCTATCTATATTTCTGTCTCTCTGTCTATCTATATGTTTGTCTATCTATATGTCTGTCTATCTATCCATGAAGCTATCACGAGAAGGAGAACCATCTTCCAATTTCTCTCTTAATCCTTTGTTATCGCTTCCTTCGGGCGAAGGAACGATATCTAACATCAATTGGCGAGCCGCCAGGCGAAAGTTAGAGCCCGCTTACATAACGCGATAGGACCACGCAGCATGAAGCTATTACGAGATAGCTCGTAATAGCTTCATGATATGTCTGTCTCTCTATCTATATATATGTCTGTCTATCTATCTGTCTATCTATCTATCTGTCTGTCTCTCTTTCTATCTATATGTTTATATATGTTTTATTAATATAACCACCAATCATCTCTCTATCTATCTATATATCTATATATCTATCAATCTATCTCTCTATCTATAAGTCTGTCTCTCTATCTATCTATATGTCTGTCTCTCTATCTATATGTCTGTCTCTCTATATCTATCTTTATATGTCTATGTTTTATTAATATAACCACCTATAATTTATCTCTCCATCCATCTAATATAATTATCTTTCTTGTATGTATCTGTTTGATTATGTAAATCTGTTTGTCTATCTATTTTTCAATCTAATATCTGTTTAAATATTTTTTTCCTGTTTATCTATCTATACGACAGACCACCTAATTCGTCCGCATGACGAATTAAAATCTAGTTATTTCTTATTTTTATTTCCTCCATTTCTTGTGGACAGCAAATCTCAGAAAGTTCATATTCAATAATCATCAAAATATCACCACATATCAACATCAATAAGACCTCAATTCTGCAAGAATCTTAATGTCATGACGTCATCATGACGTCATCTAGACGCCATTTTGTAAAATCACATTATCAATCATATCTCCATTATCAATTATCAAAAATAAATCAAATTCACATGACATAAACTTCAGATCAAGGGTCATCAGGTCATGTCATCAAAGGTCACCTGAAGGTCACGACGCGCGCGTACGCGCGCGTCAAAATTTTAAAATGCTAAAAATCACTTTTTGACCAAAACAGAGTACGTTTTAGGTCATTTTAAGCATTTCAAAAAATTGCGCGCGCAAACGTATGCGCGCGCGTTTCCGCGCGTAACGCCTTGAATGCAACTCAGAAACACCGTTTTTTTTATTACATTGCATTGATCATATAATTTTGAGCAATTTGATACCTTGATCAACCTTCTACGACCATTAATAAGGAAATTAACACCCGTTAAAGTTTGCAGCACGTGTGCGCGCGAGCTCTCACTATAGGCCATATATGGGCAAAAACATGCCTATAGAAAATCCGCTGTAGCTCTTCAGAACGCATGGGGACCCCCAATTTTTTTTTCATATTTTGATAGAGTATGAACTAGAGATATAATTTCATGTCTCATTTGACCCTCAATTATATTATGACGTCATCAAAATGGCGTCGGAAGTCAAAAAATCCATTTTGCCTATTATGACGTCATTATAATTATGCAAATCTTGCTCTAACTCCGTGAATATCGGTCTATTTTCACCCAATTTTTGATATGTTGTAGCTTAGTTCTTACTCTTTCTGAGTTATTGCCTTTATTTTTCATTTTGATAATTAGATCATCCTCAAAAATTGCAAATAATAATGGCATGTCATTTTTACTCATTTTGCGTGTAATCTCTATGGGACATGACTTTTTCTCAAAACTAGATTCTACATTCTTCTATTTCGTAAGCCATATCTCCAATTTTTGTTGCTAGTTATCCCTGAGCTTTTAGTATGTTGTAGCTGAGATTCTAAGCTTTCGGTTGCGTTTCCTTCATTTTCCGATCAGATGTCGGGATCATGCCCGTAATTCACTTGCAAGATTGGATTTGAGATTCTGGTGTTTTGCTTACGTGTTAAGTCTATGGGAAATATTCTAGCTCAATCGGTTAGGCGTCAGACTTACTTCTCATTCCATCATGCAGGCAGGGGTTCGAGTCCGCGGGTGAACATGATTTTTTTTTTTTTTTTTTTTTTTTTTAGCTATCTTGCCCACGATCAATTATAAGAATTCTAACAAATAATAGCTAAAATATTGCAAAATAAAACAGATTATAATTACTTTTTTATATCATATCTATTTATCTGTCTGTCTATCTACCTACATGACATATCTATCTCTCTGTCTAATATATATCTTTCTGTTTGAATACGTCCCTCTCTCTCTATCTATCCATATGTCTGTCTGTCTATCAACCTACATTGTATATCTATCTGTCTGTTTATCTCTCTCTCTCTCTCTCTGTCTAATATATATGTATCTATCTGTTTAGATATGTCTATCTATCTATCCATCCATCTGCCTGTCTCTATCTATCTATCTATCTATCTATATATCTATCTATCTATCTGTCTGTCTGTCTCTCTATCTATCTATCTATCTGTCTGTCTATCTATCTATCTATCTATATGTCTGTCTCTCTATTCATCTATATGTCTGTCTCTCTATCTATCTCTGTCTCGATCTCTATCAATCTATATGTCTGTCTCTGTATCTATCTATATGTCTATCTATCTATCTATCTATCTATCTATCTATCTATATATCTATCTATATGTCTGTCTCTCTATCTATCTATATTTCTGTCTCTCTGTCTATCTATATGTTTGTCTATCTATATGTCTGTCTATCTATCCATGAAGCTATCACGAGAAGGAGAACCATCTTCCAATTTCTCTCTTAATCCTTTGTTATCGCTTCCTTCGGGCGAAGGAACGATATCTAACATCAATTGGCGAGCCGCCAGGCGAAAGTTAGAGCCCGCTTACATAACGCGATAGGACCACGCAGCATGAAGCTATTACGAGATAGCTCGTAATAGCTTCGTGATATGTCTGTCTCTCTATCTATATATATGTCTGTCTATCTATCTGTCTATCTATCTATCTGTCTGTCTCTCTTTCTATCTATATGTTTATATATGTTTTATTAATATAACCACCAATCATCTCTCTATCTATCTATATATCTATATATCTATCAATCTATCTCTCTATCTATAAGTCTGTCTCTCTATCTATCTATATGTCTGTCTCTCTATCTATATGTCTGTCTCTCTATATCTATCTATATATGTCTATGTTTTATTAATATAACCACCTATAATTTATCTCTCCATCCATCACTCCATCCATCTAATATAATTATCTTTCTTGTATGTATCTGTTTGATTATGTAAATCTGTTTGTCTATCTATTTTTCAATCTAATATCTGTTTAAATATTTTTTTCCTGTTTATCTATCTATACGACAGACCACCTAATTCGTCCGCATGACGAATTAAAATCTAGTATTTATGTTGTATTATTATTTTTTCTTATGTTTTTTTGTTTTTGATGATGATCCTTAAATGTCAGGATTTTATATCAATAAACTTTTGAATTTGAATTTGAATTGTATACCCAATATTGGGTAAAATGGGAACATGCATGTTTATTGGGTAAAGAAATACCATATATTTTTGACATTTTACGCAATGTTACGCTAAAATTTACCCCTAAAACATGCTTTTACTCAATATTGGGGGGAAAATACCCAGCATACATGCATGTTCCTTTTCTACCCAATATATTGGGAATTTTTTCAATAAATGTTTTTAGAATGTATTGTCCCTGGACTCTCGTGTCATTTCATTTCATTTTATCGCACTTTCATTTTCACTTTTTTTTTTTTCGGTTTCGTTTTCATTTTCGTTTTCATTTTAATTCTAATTTTGGTTTTCTTTTTCAATTCGATTTCAATTTCATAGTTTATTTACTTTCATTTGATTGAATTTTATTCCAATTTCATTTCATATATCATATTCATTTGCATTTGCATTTCAATTCCATTTTATTTCACACTATAACACCAAACAAAATGCAATTGTTTAATATCGTTTAATGTTACAAGAAATGGTAATAGCAATTCAAAAATTATCTGATTCAAAAATTAGATAGATATATAATGAGGAAACAAGTACTTTATTGCTATATTGTGGATGAAATTTGTTAATTAGGTTTTGAAAATGTTATCACTGATCATTATTCTGATACCTCGCCCCCCCCCCCCCCAAAAAAAAGATCATACACAAAGAACCGATACAATACTTGACCCAGCTACAAGAGTTTGATATAGTGAAACCAGTCTACAGTATTGTAGCTATTGGTTATGGAATTAAGCTTAAAAGTGCCACCCAGATATTCAGATGATCTTGTTATGTCTACATCCCTTGGAAAACTGACCAAATGACGAGACCTCGGATCTCGTCATGTCTACATCCTGTTGGAGAAATGATGAAATTACAAGATCTTGGATCTCATCATGTCTACATCCTGTGGGAGAGATGATCAGATGACAATATCTTGGATCTCGTCATGTCTACATCCTATGGGAGAGATGATCAGATGACAAGATCTTGGATCTCGTCATGTCTACATCCTGTGAGAGAGATGATCAGATGACAAAATCTTGGATCCCGTCATGTCTACATCCTGTGGGAGAGATGATCAGATGACAAGATCCTCAATCTCGTCATGTCTATATCCTGTGGAAGAGATGATCAGATGACAAGATCTTGGATCTCGTCATGTCTACATCCTGTGAGAGAGATGATCAGATGACAAAATCTTGGATCCCGTCATGTCTACATCATGTGGGAGAGATGATCAGATGACAAGATCCTCAATCTTGTCATGTCTATATCCTGTGGAAGAGATGATCAGATGACAAGATCTTGGATCTCGTCATGTCTACATCCTGTGAGAGAGATGATCAGATGACAAGATCTTGGATCTCGTCATGTCTACATCCCATGGGAGAGATGATCAGATGGCAAGATCATGGATCTCGACATGTCTACATCCTGTAGGAGAGATGATCAGATGACAAGATCCTCAATCTCGTCATGTCTACATCCTGTGGGAGAGATGATCAGATGACAAGATCCTCAATCTCGTCATGTCTACATCCTGTGGAAGATATGATCAGATGACAAGATCTTGGATCCATGATCATGTCATCTGATCATCTCTTCTAAAAGACATGACGTGTTACGAGATCATGACATCTGATCATCTCGTTCACTGGATGTAGACATGACGAGATCTAAGCTAGATCTTGTCATGTCGTCATCTCTCCAAATGGATCTCTCCGCTCGAAATTGATTTTCGTTTGTTACTTTGAAGTCCTAATAGTCACTTCTAAGATTTGTTCTTATAACTCAACATAAATATATAATAATCTTATAAGCTTTATTTGAATAGTGCAAGCGCGAGCTATTTTTCATTTCATGTATTTTTCCTAAAATTTAAAGATTCTGGGCAATGTTTGTGATCCTAAACAAGGTGGGTCTCCAACTAAATAATTTTTGATATACGTTTTGATCTGATCAAAAAAGGATCTGTTAACAGCTGCTTGCAGTTAGCCATGAAGAAGTTACACACTTCAACAATCAAATAATGCGAGCGCGAGCTGAAAGTTTTGACATTTCTACCTGAATGGAAATTCTAAGCACTTTTTGTAATAGTGGAAATGATATGTATATGACTAAACAATTAATGCGAGCGCGAAGCGCGAGCGGAACAAATCGAGATTTAAACCTAAAAATGGGACACTCTATTCATGTTTTGTAAGTCATGAAAAGGATGAGTAATTGGAAATCTTCCCACATTAATAATGCGAGCGCAAAGCACGAACAGAAAATTTTTGATATTGTGATCTGAAACTGGATAATGATTTAAATAGAGAACAAGCTGCGTATCTGAATAAACATGCGCGCACGTGTTTCAGATATCGACCTAGAATCTGAGCATTCTAAATACCCTTTTTATCATGGAAAAATCAATAAAGCAAGCGCGAAGCGCGAGCTTAAAATATTTGATATTCCCATCTGAAAAGGGTCAATTTAAGCTCTGTATTTCAAGCACTTTGTATTACTGTGAGGTGAATCTGGATCACAGTTGAAAAAAGAGCTGATATGTTTCATTATTATTACCTTGAGTTTTGACATATAGGACCGGGACATTCTACGAACATTATGTCATCATGAAAATGATGACTATCTTCCAGTATCTCTTCCTAAGTACGAGATGAAACTTGTCGATATTCCATTCTAAAAAAAAGACAATTTGATTATTAAATTAATATCTCATTTAAAAGATTTAAAAAAAAAATTCCAAGTCATCTTGTTTTATTCAGTCGTCATCCTCCTCTTATGTTTCCCCTTCATTTTTATCCTCTCCCTTTTTTCCTTTTTTTACTCCACCAATGGGGGGGGGGGGTCGGGCCCCTCGGCCCCCCTTGATCCGCCTATGATGTAGACATGCCGAGATCCAAGATCTTGTCATCTTTTTTCAAGGATCGTAGACATGACGAGAGGATTATCTGAACATCTGGCTGGGACTTTTAAGCTTCCATAAGTGGTCATCTTTCTTCATAAATTTACTTGGGCTATCCAGACACATATCATTGTCTGTTTAAAGGAAACCCTTGCTCTCCTTTCGATTAATTCACGAAAGTGTGATTTCATTAGTTATTTTAGCAATTTTATGTGCATTAATGACGTTAAAGCCTTTAAGTCTTGATTGATATTGTCAGATGAAATAAGAGATATTTCAATCATTCATGTGTGTTCTGTGAAAGATGCGATATGAAATATTATATCTACATCAGTGTACATGACATGGGGAAAACAAGTTATCACAAAATTTACAATTTTATACGATCTGATCCTGACAAATGAATTGAAGAAACCCGGCCGGGTTGCGCGGGTAGGCTCCTCGATTATCATTATTAATAAGCCGGGCAGAAATGAAACGCAGAAGCCATTATAACAATGCTTTGTGATAATTATATGTTATTGTATTTAGGAAAGAGAAAAACCCCTTCATTGTACTGAAATATTAATAAATACAATAAGTGCATAGTCATATCATGATTAATAGATGATTATTGAAAGGCATCAGCCAAAAAAGACTCCATATTTCTGTGAATGAGAATGCAATTCAATAACAAACTTTATGTTGATATTTCGATCTATGAACTATTAATTAAATAAGTATTATAGCGCATGGATATAGCATTTCACCATAGATATACTACAGATATAATGTTATCAGTGAAATAGATTGTATATTTTGTTTTGTGATATATCAATATAGATTTGTATACATATATTTCTTTTATGCATATATAAAAGGAGAAAATACCAGAATCGATACATGAATTGATTTTTTTTCACTCTGGTATAAGCCCCCTTCTCAAGCATGAAACGAGATGATTTTTTTAATGGGATAAAAGCGTCGTTCACGCAGGGATACGCCGTCACAGGGGCAATCACCTTAATGATGTTTCAAGTCGTGAAAAAAAAAAAAAAAAAGAGGGAGATAAGAAAAGGAAGAAAATAGAAGAGTATAGAAAGGAGATATCTGCTGAATGTAAATCTGCTTGACTACCCTTATAATTCAATTTAGAGAAAAAATATGACGTTATCTACATAGGCCTATACATATTCTTTCTTCTACAAAACTAAATATAAACTAAAAGAAAAAAGAAACAATCGTATTCAAATTAAAAAAAATCGATCGGTAAAATATTAACTACCGGGTCACAATAACAAACTAGTGTAAGATTAGAATGTCAGCAAGCACTATACTCTAATGTAATTCAAATTCGTGATTCTACATGTATACCAAAGTTGTAGACATGGTTTAAATGTGACGATATATATTAACTGTAAAATATGTTATTTTTTAGAGGTCGTACAAATCTGTCTTTGTTAGACTCCCTATTTTGCTCTTTGAAATTATGTAACTAAAAATAGTTCGATTGTATTCTTTCTTTCTTTCTCTCCGTCTCTTCTCTATCCTAGTCTGCTGTGCAAACCCTTCACTCGAGTAAAGGGTCTGAATTGCAGCCTACGCATGCCTTGTGTACTGAAGGCCCTCTCGCTGAAACAGCAAGTTTTGTATGTGCTAGTCTTTGCGTGGAGACACACTTGTTTTGATCAAAGTTTCAATCAGGGCCTGTGCCTGTAGACTATCTCTATCCCTTCCCTCTTTTTTCTAATTCCTACCCCCCCCCCATCTCTCTATCTTTCTCTCTCACCCTCTTCCCCTTTCTCTCAATCATTTTCTTCTCAGTTTCTGCCTCAATCTGCACTTTCCACTCCATACTTACCACTTTTTTCCTCTAAATCATTTTCTTCATGGGGGATTTTTATGAAAGAAATGGTCGGTTGTTTCAATTGACAACTGATAAAAACTGCATACATTCGTAATTCCGAAGCTTCGTTATTCCGAAGGTTCGGATATTCCGAAGGTTCGATATTCCGAAGGTTCGTATTTCCGAAGGTTCGTAATTCCGAAGGTTCGTTAGTCCGAAAACGAAATGAGGTTCGTAATTCCGAAGGTTCGTTAACCCGAAAACGAAATGAGGTTCGTAATTCCGAAGGTTCGTTAGTCCGAAAACTAAATGATTAACGAACCTTATTTCGTTTTCGGACTAACGAACCTTCGGAACAACGAACCTTATTTCGTTTTCGGATTAACGAACCTTCGGAACATCGAACCTTATTTCGTTTTCGGCCCAATATGGAACCTTCGGAATAACGAACCTTCGGAATAACGCCACAAATGTTCGGATTAACAAACCCTTTTACGTTTTCGGATTAACGAACATTGAGGTATAGGCAATTTACATGTTTCGGAATTACGAACCTTCGGAATAAAGAACCTTCAGAATTACGAACCTTCGGAATTACGAAGTGTAACCAAAATTATTGAAAACCTTGCTTCTAGTTGACTCTGAACAGCTAATGGAGCATTGCTTGAAAACTGTAATTGATTGCAAGTCAGTTTTGGGTCCCAAATCGATCAAAAGTCTTGTAATTAATTTCAAATTTGCACTCAATTGCTAGAGTACTTTTTTGAATAAGAAGTTAAATTTTGATTTACTATTGTTAAATATTGATATTGCAAATATTTAATTGCAACACCCCATTAGTCAACAAAAAATCACTGATTATTGCTCCATGAAATACTCCTCCTTTTCCTATTCTTTCTCTTTCTCAATCAACAAATAAAGAGGAAAATCTGACATCAAATGAGAATCCATAAATGTAAATAAAAAGCAGGGCAAAAGCATTTTGCTGCCCAAGTGGATCATCAATTGGTACCTTAATTTAGTGAAAATTTTGCTCATGTTCAGAGCACCGAGGTCTGTTAAAGAGAAATTCCAGTAGTTGCAGTAAACACTGATTTCATGAGAAAGTCTGTAGTAAAACCAGGCTTAATTGTCAGTATATCATCGAGGATCTAGATCTGGTACAGTTACATAAACTGAACTTTGTGAAATCTTGAATTCTACGCTGAAAAATGTTTAGACTGAACTTCCCCAACACAGATAAGCGCACATGGGACAGTGTATAATTATTGCTTTGAGCGTCGGGCCCGACGCTCTACCCGAATCCTGTGCTTATTTGCTGATTTCTCAGCAATTACACAATTTCTTCCAGAATCCTTTGGCACATGCGTTTTATTTATACAAACAGACACTTTCGTGGTCATTTCATTGGATTCTGTACGAACTCATTTTGATATCGTTACCAAAACTGGCATTTACCTTTGAGACCATTTTTCGACAAAAAGGACAACGTGCAATATTTTTGTGTGTTTTTATTACAAATCTAACAATATTTAATATCCAATGGTATAATACTACATTGTGCTATGAAAGATCCAGAGTAAGTCAGTACACTCTAAATTCCAAGGATTTAAAATAAATCCAGATCGGCTGTGAATTGTGACCATCTGAATATTGAATTCATTTCAATTCTTAAGGATTAACTTTTAAATCTTAAGGATTAACTTTTTAATCTCAAAATAATTAAATTCAAATATTTTAGATTTATATTCAAATCAACAAGGTTTAAATCTAAATCTGATATTCAGCTGGTCACTATTCATATATTTGACTGGAGAGGACTGTCCAACATATATGCAAAGAACTAATGATAATAAATAAATAAACCAAAAGAAACAAATAAACAAGAAAATAAATGAATAAATTAATTAATTAATTAATGATAAGAATAAATGAATAAATAAATAATAAAAAAATAAATACATAAATGAATGAATGAATAAATAAATAGTAGACCACACTGATCGTATACCAAGTGGTATTAGACTAGCTGAGAAGTAGGTCAACTGCTTGTAACACTTCTCTGGTGTTTTCCAGTGTGGATACCTGGATAATGTTAAATCAATACCAATGTTTTGGCAGTGTAACTCTTCCACCCATTGCAACTATCATGGTAACACCAATCAACAGCCACTCACAAACATATTTCGAAGGAAGTTACAAAAGATAGAAAACTTGCGATCGATCATATATACAATTACCTGAATTAATCAACACTGCATGTATTAAGGCATTATTATTGCATAAAGAGTTACTACCAAGGAAGCATAATGGAGAAATAATACTGAGAATGTGAAGTACAAAAATACTTAAAATACCAGGGAAAAAACTACACAGGGCCTCATTGCAAAATCGCCCCCAAAATGAAAAGTTTCCGCGAACAAAAGAAAAAAAATTATGATTCTAACCTTTTTTTACTACAAAAATCTAATTCTGTGATAGATTTTGGCATGCTATTCACAAAATGATATCATGTTTCACCTTTTTCCCCTTTCTCATTCTCCCCTTTTTTTTTCTTGGTCAGGAAACTTTTTTTTGGCCCCATCGAAAGTTTAACCCATTTGTAAATTTCGGCTATTTGGTTTATTTTTTGCACAAATATATAATAGAAAACACATCTCTGAGTTGTTAAACAATATACAATACTAACTTCTCTCATTCTTACTATGCCATCGACGAAGGTCTGGGTCCCGTTTTATAAAGACTTTTTATAATAACAAATGCATTAATTTCTTTAACAAATTTACTATCAGCCCGTTAGATTGAAGGATTTTAGTAGCTTTTAACAAGTTATTGCAAATTTGTTATTATAACAAGTTTTATGAAACAGGCTCCAGATGAAGCTTGCAGCATTGGAAGTGAGAGCAAGCCAAAACAGGCAAAATTACATGATTGTGAAAAAAAGATTTATATCATCACACCACACTTTCAGGAATCTATCATAATTATTCAGGTGTAAAATTAGACCGAAAAATCAGTCTATTTCATCCAGAATATGCTCTACTGAGGCTTCACCTAACTTTGACGCATTTCCTCCCTCTATAGAATAAAGTATAGACATCATGCCATGATGGTAATATGAACATGATTGGCTGGTGCATTCGTATATTCCAACTGCATTTGAAACAAAATAACAAAGTGAACCCTGTCTGTTTGGAATGAAATCTTTAAATTTTATATTACATATTTTGAGAAACCAGTGAGATAAAGTTACTTTTCATTGACACGCACTGTCTTCCCCATCAAAAGTGGGATTTAAGCAGGCAGCAATCAAAAAGGGAGAGGCTCACCCTTTTCCTCAGAGACGCTGTAGTTGAGTGTTACGCAGACCACCACCATTACAAGTCCCATGGGAGACTTCCGTCTGTGTAGGATAACTGAGAAAATCAGAAAATGCTCTAAAAAATTTCTGTGAAGGAGCGGATTTTTCAGTCTAGTGAAAAATGCATTTTTACTCTCTCTATAGAAATATACCTTCATAATACTGTACTGCTATTAAAGAAGACATACATCATTTTTTATCCATCTTCGGAGGTGCAAAGTTCATTTCTTTGGTCACGTCGTGCGGAGTCACCATACTCTTGCGTGCGTAACGATGGAGATACGTTGGCAACGGGAATATATCCACCCAAGATTCCTCATCAATCTGGTCAAAGTTCGCATCAAATTTCATTCCGTGCTTCCGCAACCTAAGCATATAATCTGAATGGTATTTGCCGTCCGTGTAATCCAAGAAACGCCTGTAGTCGTTCTGAATATCCTGTAAATTCAGATGTTAAAGAGAAGTGAAAGAAGTAGCATTAAACACTGATTTCATGAGGTAGTCTGTAAAACGAAAATTAATTGTCACTATATCATCTTAGATCTAAATCTGGTATATTTACATAAACTGAAATTTGTAAATTCAAGCTGAAATATTATCGCACTGAGGATCACCAACACAGATAAGCACATTTAGGACAATTATTGCTGGAAAAATACCAGACATTTTGGTGATATATCATGCACTTATTTTTCTTATTTTGTCAGCAATTATCAAATCTCTTCCTGAATCCTTTGGCATATATTGTTTAATTTGTACACAGACACTTTTGGGGTCATTTTAACGGATTCTGCATGAACTCATTTTACAACTGTACCACAACTAACATTTGTCTTTAAACGAAAACCCTTGCTATTTTCACCAGTAAAACTTTGCATTACGAACCTACAATACAATACATAATACGCACTGCAGAAAAGAGGTACATTTGTATATGAAGGACAGAGGAAGCATAAAAATAATTATTGAGGACTTAAACATAAATGCTTTTTTTCATATCCAGGGGAAGGGGTAGTGAGACTTGAAGAATTTCTTTTTTTTTCCTTCTATCTTTACTTTTTTTCCATTTATGTCGGGCCAATTAATGCCCACTCCCCCCCCCCATCTCTGCCAGTGGTCACAAGAGTGCCAATCTCAACTTTTTTTCCCTGTACATCAAACTTGATTTAAAGCTTTAATTCAAGAAAAGTTGTATGTATTGTTTGATGAGTACACATTCATTAAAAATAATGTACTGCCTTATCATGAATAAATACAATATTGGCCCTGATGAGTTGAATATTTCTGGTATCCCACAAAAGAAAAGCCTATTGGTTATTATTATTATTTTTTTTTTATTTATTTTTTTTTTATTTATTGGTATATATGCACATAAAAATTGACCAGCAGCACAAGCTGAAAGGGTCAATTTACAAAAATTCATGAAGTAGAATATACAGATATAACAAGGCAAATGAATAAAAACGTAATTACAGTATTCTACGTCAAAACTTATCTCCAATTAAAAGATGTAACTCATAAATAGAAGTTTGAGAAAGAGAGAAATAAGCATGGGGAGGAGGGAGAGAGAAGAAGAAGAAGAGAGAGAGAGAAATGAGAGTAATGAAAAGACAGAGAGGGAGAGAGGGGGTATGTCCTCCAAATAGAAAGAGAAAATTGAGTGAGGTAGAGAGAAAAACAGAAAGTGGTGAAGAAGTGGAGTGACATGGAGAACATAGAAGCCAAAATACTGTCAATTATGATTGACACTACCTAAATTTGGATCTCATATCCTATATGAGATCCAAATGATTTATATATATAAATAGATGTTAATGTTTGTTAATTATTTGACCATGCTATGTAATACGGTATCAAAGATCAAATTTTGTACTCTCGAGCCTTTGGGGAATTTGTCAGATTTTGGTGCATCGTGCAATACACACTCTGATATTGCACGAGAAAAATATGTGATTCTGTTGCACCGCTTCAAGTACCTATATGGATAATAATAGAATATATTGAGCAGTCCTGGGGGTGTTTCACAAAGATTTAAGTATGATTTAGAGTCACGCTTAAATGCAGACGTGCATATGATATGCAACGCACAATCTTATTGATCAATAAGCAGTATGCACGTCCTCTTGGCATGATCTGACCAATACGGTCATTCCTTTTATAACGCATCCAACTGGGAATTTAAATGCAACTCTATAAGTCATATCGAAATCTTTGTGAAACACCCTCCTGGTTCGAATGCATATAGGCCTATGGCTTACCTTGAAATCTGTTTGAACCCAATCTCTGGCTTGCATCTCATCTCGAAGCTCTCTTTCAGTTTCATGAATTCTGAAAATTCAAAGTTAGGATAAATATTACTTTTACATTAAAATATGTACTGGTACATTACATTTAGGACAGAGAATATCAATATATTTCTTTTCTTATCAAAATACATACCTGATACACTCAAGAGAATGAAGATATGAGCAAAATTGCTAATAAGAATTTATGTAATAAATCTTGGGAGTTTTATGGCTACATCTTACAGCCATTGGCTTTATAAACAGGTTTCACTGTTTAGTTATGGAAATTATACTGAATACAGTACATTAAAAAAAACTTACATTTTATTGAGTCTCATTGTTTCTTCCCTGTGAAGCTTGGCAACCCGTGCTGCCTCTTCGGCTGCCAATCTATTGCACTCTTCTTTCGTAGCCTCTATCGCCTTCTTTAAACGGTGGGCAAAATGAAACTGACAAGAAAAAGATAAAAAATGAATGAAATAAATAGAAAAATATCATAATTATCTGTAAATGGTTGAAAGATCAAGCTGAAACCAATTGGAAGCAGTTGGCCAAGTGGTTTCAATAGTTCGCAAAGTGGAAACAGGTATATAGGCCTACTGAATAAATATTGAAGCATTATCCCCCACTAAATATTCTGCAGCTATTGAACTTCTAAAGATACGAAGGAGAAAGAGATTGTATTACTCTGCGTGTTGAACCCTTCAAGGTCGGTTATATGTCCATTTGCGACAGTTTAGTCGATCACAATAACTTGCAACACAAAGGCTTGCTCGAAATAGGCAACTTAATTTAATAACACTTTTTAGGGTGAGTGAGGAAAATGAATTACTTGTGATGGGTATTCTGATATCAAAGGATGATAACTCGTTTATAGTCAATTTTGAAAATCCATATTTGTGCATGGTGTCCACCAAGCAATGAGAGTGACCCTCAGAAAGTTAGCACTTACTATGTGGCTATAGCCACCCCCAAAACCAATAATAAGTTGCCCAAAATAAATTCTGAGAACTTCAGTTTGAATAAGCACATCAAAAAGCTTTTAATAACATGACATATAAACACTGGCAGATCAAGGGGGGGGGGCAAATCCGGCCCATGCCTCCCCCCCCCTTTTGAGAGGCACAATTAAAATTTGTAATGTAAAAATGCTTTTAAAATAGAAGTGTGCCCCCCCCTTTTGGAAAATCCTGGATCCGCCCCTGCATATAAATTGTCAAAGTTGATCAGCAAGTACCCAAAGAAATACTTGTTGAATGCAGGAGGAACTAAGTGAGGGGCTTTAAAAAAAACAAGGAGAAAACAATGTTTGAAGTTTACTCAAGCATGTGAAATCTAAGTGAAACTTCCAATCAGTTAAAAAAAAACTTGTGTCAAAGAAACTCTTGTATCTTCCTTTCTATCCAACTTAACGTCCTGAAATTTTGACAGTATGAAAAAGAACTACTCACTTAGATGAGCTTATTTTTTCATATTTGCTTTTTGAAGACCAAATCGCAATTTACAGAGAACCTTCCCTTGTGACTTATTGTTGGCTTTGGGGTGGCCGGTGACATATGCAGAATACATACCCTGGCAATTTTGAGAGCTCTGGCTACAGCAAATTCCTTGGCAACAAGGAACTGCATGCGTAATTTACGAGTCGTCTCTGCTATGGCGTCCTCTACAGCTTTTATTCTGATCCGTTCACATTCTTCCCACTGTTTCCTCAAAGCCTCTTCCTTCTCCTTTTTGAAAGCCCACGTTAGCTTGGCAATGCGCTCTGCTTCCAACTGATCTCGGGCTATCCTTACCCTTTCGGCAGTAGCTTCTGCTTCCTGGGAAAACATAAACAAGTAGTGGTCAAATGAGCAAATATCAAAATGTGTTTGCATATATAATTATAGACTTCTCTGTAGCTTTCAGAAGATAGTAGTGTATCTAACTCAATCTCTTAAAGAGAAATGAATACAAAACAGGCCAGAAAAACAGTGAAAAACCTTATTTTTTCATTTAAAAAAAATGCTACCATTGTTATTCACTTGCAAAATATATTTTACATATTATAAAATGTTTGCTCCATCCCTGGCATCAAGAAGGGGCATGGTGGTAAGCAGAATTTGTAAGCAGAAGATGTGTAAAAAAAATTCGAAGAAACTCAAAAGCGAGGGAGTGAAGCGACCAAGCTTGTCAGTAGGGCACTTTTGCATTTTCTAAAATGAAGTTGGGGCTTGTGCACACTTTTGGTAAATTTTCATGAAAATTTTCAGTAAAGAATGCAAGTTTTCAAATTTCTGGGGGTGGCAGCTCCCCCCCCCCCCTCCCTTGGTGCATACGACTATGAGAGGGAGTGTTGTTAAAGCAATAACCTACCAATCTAGCCTCTTCCAATGCTTTCCTTTTCTCTTCTTCTGCCTTTTTCAGTGCCTTTTCGAGTGTTTCTTTCAATATCCGGGCTGCCCTTTTCTCTGTCTCTTGTACAGCTTTACGTATTGACTCTTCTTTGTCCAGCCTCCATGCTTCGTGTGCCCTTCCGTAGGCAGCTCCTCCCACATCTAATAATGATAATAGTAGGAAATTATGTAGTATGAAAAAAAATAATGACAATAATAGTACTAGTAGTAGTAGTAGCTTTGCAAAATTTCCGAGAATTTCCGTGGTGTAAACTTTCCATGAGAATATAAACAGCAATTTGGGGGGAATTTGGGTAATTTTCGGAAATTTTCAAGAAATGTTGGAAATTTTCAAAAAGAAGCAAATTTCTGATACTAATATACAGGAATTGAAAGGATTACCCTGGCAGATGCTTGATTGTGCTTTGTCAGCAAGTTTCCAGCCAAATATTATGCTAAGACAGTCAGACAAGGCAGAATTTCAATGAATTTCATGTAAAAGTTGATTTACTGTATTAGTGGCTGATTGGTACGTGCGATGGCAGTATATGTACACTGCAAATATGCTTTACACAAGAGATATTGTTCATGGAATGATGCCTATTGGATATTCTGATCTTTTGGCAGATGATGAGAATCATTATTAATAATAATTATAACATTATTGTTGTTTTTACCATTATTATTATCATTATTTTATTATCATTACTTTATTTCTCATTTATTTCTGCATCTTTTAGCAAAAGTGAGAACTTGGTGCTGTTTGCAGCGTTCATTTAACATTTTTCGTTCCTGCATGGACCTGATTTTTCCCATTTAAAGACTCAAGCCAGTGCCATAGCTGCTGGTGGGGTTAGTCTGCTGTGCAAACCTAGTCTGCAGCACAGACCCTGATTGAAACTTTGATCAACAAGTGGGTCGATCTCCACACAAAGACTAGCACATAAAATCTTGCTGTTTCTGATCCTGAGCGAGAGGGCCTTCAGTACACAAGGCATGAGTAGGCTGCACATTCAGACCCTTAACCCGAATGAAGGCTTTGCACAGCAGATGAGTGCAAACCCTTCACTCAAGGAAGGTGGTCTCAATATGCAGCCTAAGGTTTCTGCCAATGACTTGTGTACAGAAGGTCCTTTTGTTCAACAGAAAATTGTATTCGTGCTAGTCTTGTGTGAAGTCCCACCTGTGGATCAAAGTTTCAATAAGGGTCTGTGCATGCAGACTACATGTAGGGGGCAATGTTCTCTTATAAAACATGTTATAATGGCAGGTTCTCACATAAAAAAAGACCCTCGACATTTAAAGAAAAATGAAAAATAGTGTAATGCAAAGTCTTATTTTTTCATGTTGAATTGAAACGCTTCATTTTATACATAATGCTCCATCATGTTTCTGGATACATATACATATATGTACTATACAGTAATGTATTTATGTACAGTTTGATGAATATTTTATACCCTGGGCAATTAAAAGAATGAAGAATAGTTTAAATACAAATGGAAAGTATAATATTTGAGGATACCAATTTATGATATTATTTAGAAACAGAATATTGTATTTAAAATCAGAATTTATCACTTTTTGTGAAAAAGATGAAAATTCCCCAAAATTCCAGAAACTTTCCATGGAAATTTTCCAAAATTCCTGGAAAGTTTCCAGCCCTTTGCAACCCTAAGTAGTAGTAATAACAATGAGTATTAATTTACCTATAAATATTACTACGACAACGGATATATATCGACAGTAAGGATGACACAACGATCACAATAATTACATTTGGGCCTACCATTTATTGAGGAAACATTGTCTTTACAACACGGCGCCGAAAAGGGGCGAGGAATAATATATTGGTAACGAACAAGCTAGCTAGCGTCACAAGGTGGCGCTATAACACATCATATAATGGCGTGACACTTTCTTTCCTTCTTTATCTCCCTGTTTAAAACAAGTCCACCAAGCAAGTAAAAAAAAATGCAAAGCAACACAAGTATGCCTAAACCACCATCCATTACAGGGGTCCCTCACAACTGTAACATGTTTTTACATTCAATGAAAAATGCAAGAGAAGCCTAAATCATCACCAATAAACAAAAGTCCCTCAAGTTGGAACATGCGTCTACATTAACTAAAACATGCAAAAAAAAACTAACTATAAACAAAAATAACACACAATGCTATTTATACATATACACTCTGTACTATAAAAACAATTATATTTCCACACTGTTCCAGTTATTACACTATACTTCAACCTTTTCTCTTAAATAAAAGGAATACATAGCAAATACAACTATTTCCTATGAATAAAAAGGTAGTCACAAGTAAGGAACATAACACATATTAAAACTTTAAAAAAAGTAGTGCATACAACAATGAACGACCCCCATCTCAATCACTGCTCTGAGGAAAAGCTATGAAGAAAATGTATACGAGATTTTAACTTCTTAACACGATATGGTACATCCAAAAAAAAAAGTATTATAGTAAGCACAGTACCTGTATTTAAAAAAAATATACACTGGCTGTATTGACATAGCTAAAATACAAAATGAAGTCCAATAACCAAAGTGGAAAACTACCAAATGTAATGAGATATATAAACAAAAGTGTATTAAAAAATATGACCCTTCTCATATTAAAAAGGCAAACAACGATTAGAACAAAAAAACAAAAATAATAACTTCACATGGTAATATATGCAAAGCATGATAAAACATCTTCAACATAATAGTAGTTCAATTAATTATAAACAAAGGAAAAAGTGACAAGTGAATAATAATGAAAATCTTGCCAATTTATGAAAAAAAATTGTGGGTTGAAACATAATTCATGACACATCATTCAAATCAATGCTATCAATAAATCATCTGGATAAGCATAGCAATCAAACAGCAAATATCAGCTATCATCATCATAACAAATAACTAAAACCACACTTTAAAACAAAAGTAAACAAATGCCCTTTGCATGACAATAAGTTACACAATAGGTAACTGTCCCAATTATAAACACAACAACCAACACATGTTTGCTAGTTTTTCCTTTTTGTTTTATTTATTTACAATTTTTGGGAAACAAAAAATACTCATGTAAACTGCAAGCAGCAAAACAGTGACATTCAAATGAAAAAAAAAAGGTGTACACAAAAAGGGAATAAAAATTAACAGTAATCTGCACCAACCTAAAAATAGCTCATTAAAAAAATATGTACAAACATCACATAATATTGTAATGACTCACAATCCCAAAAAGGTGCTGTAAAAAGGATATGCATCAGTATAATTTAAAATCATGTAAAAAGGCATAAAAAATCTGTTAAAAAAACATACTATTATTATAACAAAAGGCAAATGAATGACATGATTAAAAAGAGGGAAAAAAACATATTAACGTAATATATCAAGTCCGGAAGTCTCTGGTAAACAGAGTTCATCATGATATCATCATAGGAATGCCAATCATCATCATCATCGAGATCATTGGGTAGAGTACTGAGTCATACTAAACGCACCGTGGGGGGCGACCAGGACGAGGCCATATTCTTGTGACGCAAGAATGGCATTGCCAGGACAGATGTATGTGCGCAGTAGTAGCATGGACACATGACGCGACATCTGGGGGGCGACCAGGTGGTGGTGTAGCTCGTCTATTGCCATGGCGATGAGTGTGCCCCACATGAACTGTAGAGGAGATAACACCTGGAGCAATATGGGCACCTATAGGGCAGCTAGGAGGTATGTCCATCTTCTCAGACTGGGGACAACAGTAGTGGTCATCAACTTTCGTCACACGTGATAGTGACAAAGTCCTTTCGAGTTTGTCTACAACCGTTGTCGGCATGGGGTCAGCGAAAGTTTGGTGAGAATTAGGACCCTGATATCTTCCGCGGGCAGGGTTGACTAAGGCAGTACCCGCAACCTGGGTCTGGTGAACTGAAGACCTTGTGTCGAGAACAGTGGGGCATTGCACTAAGCGATCGGAAGGTTCAGTCTGATTATCACGTTCAAAGTAGGAACAAGGATCCTCACTAGATATACTAAAACTTGTGCCCTGAGTAGTAAACATGTCAGATCTGGTAGGGTCAAGATGGTCAATGTCTGGGCTATCATGCTTAGGGCATGTAATAGGTGTGACTGCCGAAGATAATACAATGGACTGGGCACCCACTCTGGAGGATGACACATTATTGCGAATGTCTGGCTGCAGATCAGGTACAGATGGTACAGCAGTTGACTTGGAAGAGGGGGACAATGTGACATTGTCAGAGAGCCGAGGGTTGGAAGTGTTGATGTGTTCGGATCCTCCAAGATAACAACGATCCCCCAAGTCCGCATAGGCCGTAAGATGATCAGGAGTCAGGGCCAACGAGTGAGGCTGAGATGGTTGGAGTCTTGTATTGGTTGCCATGGTTACAGAGCCGATCGAAAACACGTCGCGCTCACGTGTCGGCGCAATCTCGCCGTCGGTATGAGATCGTAGCATACAATTCGGCATGGATGGACCATATGTAAGAGCAGGTCCATTACCGAGGCGAATCAGACGTTTGGCAGGTCTTATCGTAACATCATGCATCTCTAAAAACGGTATGCCTGCTTGTACCTCTACACCGAGTGACTCAACAACAGTTCCAATGAAGAGAAACTGGCTACTACCAATAGTGAAGACAAGAGAAGTTTCACCAACAATACCTAATGAAGCACCATTAGTGTGGTCTTTGGAAGATATGACTCTGCCGCCAAGTCTGCAGACGGTGGAGTATCGTATAAGATTCCTTGTGGCACCACTGATAAAGGAAACCAGGACTTTCTCATTTCCAGAAGAAAACTCGGCCTGAGGAGTCATGGTGGCCCGATTGGACACCCCAGAGGAACTGGCCACATTTGAAGACAGTGGCAAAGAATTGATCCTGTGGAGCTCACCTGACCCTGGCGAGTTACCACTGCAGCCTTGAGTGTCTACCAAATGATTAGGCGACTCGTCTATCTCTGACAAGTCAGCAGCACGACCGAGAGTCCTATCAATGTCTGAAGACCACGCGGAGGGGTAGCATCCAGCAGTAAGAATATCGTCATCACTGACAGACAACTTATCTGAGAGGTCACGATCAGCATCACAATAACCGACGTCTAGGTCCTGTAAGTCAATGTCAAGAATATCGTCATGCCCAAGGATATTGGCAACACGACGGGCTTGTATAACACACAGTCTATCCTCTAAAGTCAAGAAGGGGCAAACGCTGATATGGTGTTGGTACGAAACGTTACCCCTTGCGCTAGAGCAAAGCGGACACCTATCTGTGCTGTCTATACCTTCATGTTTTGAATGGGCAGAACTAGTACTGTTGGCATAAGTCTGTGTTTGGCATGTTGACAGTGTATGTTGTGATATATGGGAGAGAGAATGAGGTTGAACCCTATCCCACTTGTACTCATCTCCTTCATCATAACATTCCTGCGAGTCTATGTTATCTTTGCAATAACCAACACTCTCATCACTGTTATCCTGATTACTACTATCATAATTACCAATGTTACATCCTTCTTCATTGTACTCTTGCGAGTCTACATTATTACAGTAATCAACACAACTCTCATCAATATCACTATCCTCTTGATTACCGTTATCAAAATAACTAGCAGATTCATAATGATCATATCCTTCATCATCACATTCTTGTGAGTCTACATTATCATTACAATAACCAACTGTACCTTCACCATAGTTCTTGTAATCAAAATATCTAATACACAGATCATCTTCTTCATCATCACATTCTTGGTTCATGTCATTAAAGTGATAATCATCTGCATGATCATTGCTCTCTCTCTCAAACTCATTTTGATTGAAATTAGTGTCAGTTTTGCATTTGTCACTTTTAGGATAACTAAATTTTATGTCAGATCCTAGACTAGGAGTTGGACCTATATCAAGCCCACTCTGATGGTGGAATGTATTGTGGGTTGTGCCATTCACTCGGGCCTGGGGACGAGGTCGGCAGTAACGGTAATAGTACCGCGGGTAAGCCAACATAATGGGCTATGTGTGGGACTGTATTAGCCGTGAGAAAGAACAATTCACCAAAGCAATTACCTATCACGGGATATGTCATTCCCGACCGACCGTTTGCCAGTTTTAGCAGTGGCCATTTTACTGCACATGTTATGTAAGAATGACAAGGATTCAATCCAGCTGCCACCACGACAGTAAGGATGACACAACGATCACAATAATTACATTTGGGCCTACCATTTATTGAGGAAACATTGTCTTTACAACACGGCGCCGAAAAGGGGCGAGGAATAATATATTGGTAACGAACAAGCTAGCTAGCGTCACAAGGTGGCGCTATAACACATCATATAATGGCGTATATCTCTGCTACGACTACTACACTACTACTGTTACATACTGCTGCTGCTACTACTACTTGTGTACTTCTACTACTTGAACTACTACCATTACTAGTTTACTACTACTACTATTACTGCCACCACCACTACTACTACTACTACTACCAATACAACTAATATACTACGCTCAGTCGGTAGAGCGGGGGATTCGCATTCCGGTGACAGTTCGATTCCTACTTGGTGTGCTAGCTAGTGCCCTTTGGTAAGGCATTAATCCTTTGGAGAGGAACTTAAGCCATCATCTGGTTGCTTGCTTACAGGCATTCATGCCTTCTTAGCAATCAGGTAAAAAAAATCACCACCAATTACCAATCACTACTACTACTACGCCTATTACTACTACTACTACTACTACTGCTACTTCTAGAGCTATAGTAGTAGTAGTAGTAGTACTACTACTACCACTACTACCACTACTACTACTAGTACTAGTACTATACTACTACTACCACTACTACTACTAGTACGACTATACTACTACAGTACTACTACTACTACTATTACTATACTACTACTACTATACTTCTACTATATTATCATTTTACTACTACTACTACTACTACTACTACTACTACTAGCTACTACTACTACTAGTACGACTATACTACTACTACTACTACTACGACTATACTACACAGTGGCGTACCTAGGATTTTTCACAGGGGGGGGGGCAAATTCGTCTGCCCAAAAATTTGACAAGCAAAAAAAAAAAAGGTCTTCAACCACAAATGAAGGATTTCGTACCAGAAAAAAAATTTGACAAGCTAAAAAAAAAAAAAAAAAAAAAAAAAAAGGCTTCAAGACTCGTCGGGGGGGGGGGGGGGGGGGGGGGGGGGAGGGATATGTCCCTTGCATGGGTTGTGACTCGTCAGGGGGCAGTCTGCCCCCCCCCCCCCCCCCCCGTAGGTACGCTAGGTGCCCCATGAGAAGTATATGATTGCAGTCTTTGAGATACTTTGAGATACATACATCATCTGGTTGCTTGCTTACAGGCATTCATGTAAAAAAAATCACCACCAATTACCAATCACTACTACTACTACGCCTATTACTACTACTACTACAACTACTGCTACTTCTAGAGCTATAGTAGTAGTAGTAGTAGTACTACTCGTACGACTACTAGCACTCTACTACTACTACTACTACCACTACCAGGCGCGGATCCAGGAGGGGGCCGAGCCGGCCCCGGCCCCCCCTATTTTTTGGCAATCTGCAAAAAAAAGTGTACTCTTTAACTTAATAGAAACGATTAAAAAAAGAAAGAAAAGTAAGAAAGAGGTATTATACCCATGATGTGTGATTTACAGCCTTGTAACGGCCGGCCCGACCCGAAAGGAAACAAGAAAAAGGTGAGGGGAAGAATTGGAAAATAGAATTCATATAAAAAATTTTGCTCGCGCTTCTCGCTCGCCGTTTTGCCTGTGTAATGAATCTCATTCAAAAGGATTAAATGGCACTTAATATATCCAGTTCTGAAATCAATTTGCACACAATATTTTAGCTCGCACATCAAGCTTTCATTATTTTGTTTGATTTACACAAATTGTTAATATATAAATTTTCAGCTCGCGCTCGCATTGTTTGATTTGTGAGATACCTATCCTCTTCTTACCGATCGAATTCTTACCAAAATTTCTCAAAATGCCCCTTTATCATCTCAGTAAAAATTTAAGCTTGTGCTTCGCACTCGCATTTAATTGTTTGAGACAAAGCTTGTTCTTTATTTAAATAAAAACGTGCCTAGTAGACTGTCCAGTTTTCAGGTCGGAATATCAAAAATTTTGAGCTCGCACTTCGCACACTCATTATTTAATTGGTGATACTTGTATCCTCTTCATTAATCACTACAAACAGTCCTAATTGAGTTCCTTTTCACGTTACTATATTAAAATTTCGGCTCGCGCTCGCATTGTTTAGTTTGATATTTATCTTTGTTTATGAATATAGCAACTGCTCAGAATCTTCAGGTCTAAGGACATAAAATATCAAAGAATTTGAGCTCGCACTTCGCGACATGAGATACCTTATCTTGTTTATTACAATAAAAACTAAAACTTCAGTCTTTAGTCAGGACTACCCCCTGAAAAACCAAAAGAAAAAAAAACAGATAATAGCGGCCAATAGAGAAAAATGTTGATGAAAATATTTTTCGGCCCCCCCTATTGGCGAAAGCTGGATCCGCCCTAGACCAAAAGCTTCGGTCTCTGTTATGTTGGTTGTTCAGCTGAACTCCGTTGGCTTCACTCACCAAATACAGAGACCGAAGTTCTAGCGCGATCTGTACAGGGGACTCAATGGCCATATGTTTATGTACTTAAGATCGGATAAAACGGGGAAGTGAATTTGCGCGACAGCCGAGGTAAGTCACTGTTTTTGTTCTTTTTAACTTGATTTTTCTCTGTTTTTTGGCAATTAATGCCAAGAGGGAATATTAATTTGCATTTTGGTCGGGTTAATTTTCAAAATTTTTATTCATTAAAGACAAAAATTGAAGAGCCCCGATGGGGGGATTTTGCATTGCAAGTCCCCTAATGGTGGCTGCACGCTAGCGAGCCGTCTGTGTATGAGGAGAAAAAAAAAAATAAAAAAAAAAAAGTTAAACAACTCCTCGAAACAGACGGCTGCCAGCTGTCTAGATCCGCCCCTGACTACTACCACTACTACTACTACTAGTACGACTATACTACTACTACTTCTACTACTACTACTAGCTACTACTACTAGTACAACTATACTTCTACTATACTACCATTATACTATATATACTACTACTTACTACTACTACTACTACTACTACTATACTATTACTACTTCTACTACTACTACTACTACTAATACTACTACTACTACTATGTACTACTACTACTAAGTACTACTACTAATGATAATAATAACAATCAAACCCTTTGTATATGGGGGATTTAATCGAACCCTCAAATTTTCAAAAACAAGAACATATACGGTGAGGGAGAAAATAGTTTTTCACAGGGATAAACTGTAGGCCCTACAACTATTTTGACTGATTATTATCATTATGTTGTTTTGCTTGTTCAAGTTTATAGCAAAGCCAAAGGAAGAGCAGGAATTGAAAACCGTGGCTATGGGCTGATTAATCATAATAACAATAATGATAATAAAGGTATAAAGAAAAAAGCAGTAATAATATTCTTAATCTTAGTGTTGTATATAAATGATAACATTAATAATAATAATACAAAATTCATAAAACAATAGTGAAAATTGTAATGATAAAAATATAATCAATCAATAGACAATAATAGGTCAACCACGGAGCTATAGGCCAACTTATAATATGATTATGACCAAATGCACTGATGAGTGATGATGATCAAATTTTTACTGACAGTGACAGTAACAACAATCAATATGCACAAAATGAAAATAGGATAAACATGATAAATGATTGTTGAACTCATGGTTAACGCTCAAGAGGTGCAAGTTATTATAGTTCTTATTTACTTATTATTTACAAAAGAAATAATATTACCAGCAAGTCAATGCAGCACCAAAAACCTAAATTTTAAAAGCAACAAACAGAATGAGTGAGTGGGCATGGTGGGATATTAGACCAAAAGCTTCGGTCTCTGTTATGTTGGTTGTTCAGCTGAACTCCGTTGGCTTCACTCACCAAATACAGAGACCGAAGTTCTAGCGCGATCTGTACAGGGGACTCAATGGCCATATGTTTATGTACTTAAGATCGGATAAAACGGGGAAGTGAATTTGCGCGACAGTCGAGGTAAGTCACTGTTTTTGTTCCTTTTAACTTGATTTTTCTCCGTTTTTTGGCAATTGATGCCAAGAGGGAATATTAATTTGCATTTTGGTCGTTTGAATTTTCAAAATTTTTACTCATTAAAGACAAAAATTGAAGAGCCCCGACGGGGGGATTTTGCATTGCAAGTCCCCTAATGGTGGCTGCACGCTAGCGAGCCGTCTGTGTATGAGGAGAAATTAAAAAAAAAAAAAAAAATGTTAAAAAACTCCTCGAAACAGACGGCTGCCAGCTGTCTAGGTGGGATATATACCTTCAACATTATCATGAGCAATTCGTCTGGTCGTCAAAGTTGTCCTTTCGAGCATTTGCTCCAAAAGTTCGCGTGGATTCTGTTTCTTCCTGCATGATCTCATAGACATGGTTTTGATGCTGATAATTTATGGCAAATCTTAAGTTGACAATATTGTTTCCGAAATTCAGTGTTTGACGCGACCGACGGAGCGGCGATCTATGAGGCGCCGAATGTACCAATATTATATAGAACAATTATTTGTTATATAATCATTATTTATTAAATAATAACTATTATTTATATATAATTTACATTTTATTTGTAAATAACTACTATTATATAAAATATCATTTCTAATTATTTATATATAATTCCAAGTAATACTTCATTATTTGTAAATAATAATAGTTCGACATTCCATTATTTATAAATAATGATTATTTGTTTTTCATTATTTATAAATAATGATTATTTGTTTTTCATTATTTATAAATAATGATTATTTGTTTTTCATTATTTATAAATAATGATTATTTGTTTTTCATTATTTATAAATAATGATTATTTGTTTTTCATTATTTATAAATAATAATTATTTGTTTTTCATTATTTATAAATAATGATTATTTGTTTTTCATTATTTATAAATAATGATTATTTGTTTTTCATTATTTACAAATAATGATTATTTGTTTTTCATTATTTATAAATAATGATTATTTGTTTTTCATTATTTATAAATAATTTGTTGAGTTTTCCATTATTTATAAATAATGATTATTTGTTAAATAATGAAAACGTCTACTTCATTATTTATAAATAATTTTTTCGAGTGCACCATTATTCTCATTATTTATAAATAATCATTATTTAATGTTCGAGTTTTCCATTATTTATAAATAAAGATTATTTGTTAAATAATGAAATATCTACTTCATTATTTATAAATAATAATTTTGTTTCAATATCCCATTATTTATAAATAATCATTATTTATAAACAATTTTTACAGTTTGCCATTATATACAAATAATCATTATTTATATACAAATAACCATTATTTATTAAATAATGCCATTATTTATTAAATAATGCCATTATTTATTAAATAATGGAAAACTCGCTATAACATGCAAATGTGGGACCGCCCATGATATGAATATTCATGATGCGATTTCCTTTTTCGTGATTTTTCTTCACAAATTTTTGTCCATTTCCTCTTCATAATGACATTTCTTGAAGCAATTTTCTAGGGATATGGTCTGATTGTAATATTCTTCATTTTCTATATAACTTCGTCTTCGTAGAAATATCAAAAAGTGTAATTTTATACGATTTTTCCTACAGTTCACAATCCCCATAGGCGCGCGTGTACGGTAGGGACAACCGGTGAATCGACGGAGTGCTCTTCATCGAAATACTACGTTGGTTGGTCCCCGGAAGTGGCGGGCGGAATTTAGCCCGAATCCTCGATGGAAGTCGATCAAGTGCATATGAGCTGAGAGAGTGAAATATCAGTGTACTTGTACAGGCCCTTCTACTTTTTATAAATATTTCTTGTTGCTTTTTTTGTTAAGTTAATTTTTCCTGGTGTAGAGATAAGTTTCAGTTCTAATAATGCACTTCAAATACATTTTGGAGTGTCTGTTTGAGGCGTTTGGGGCGATTTCACCCTGGCCCCAAAATGCTCGCAACGACAATACGGGGGCATGATGACCCCTAAATTTTTAAAAACTTATTTTTCTATTGAAAATTATCACAAAATTCACCAAAAGTGTGCACGAAAGCCTTCGTATTTCACTTTTAAAACTCCGAAAAGTGCCCAAATGACAAGCTTGGTCGCTTCGCTGTGTCGCTTTCAACTTGAGAACATTTACGCGTCTGCTCCCCCCCCCCTCCTCCGAAAGAAATTCTGTATACGGCCATGCTCTAAAGAGCCTGGCACATTGATTTATGTATACTTTCATTTTCATTATTTTTATCTCATTATCAACATGGCCTTACGCATAATTTTTTCCAGGGGGGCCGGGGCCGGAGCATGACGCGCGTAAACTTTCTCAAAAAAATCTTGAAAGCGAGACAGCCACGGGACCAAGCCCAAATGACAAGCTTTGTCGCTTCGCTGTCTCGCTTTCAACTTGAGAACGTTTACACGCGTCTGCCCCCACCCCCCGAAAGAAATTCTGTGAACAGCCATGCTCAAAAGAGCATATGGCACATTGATTTATATGTACTTTTCATTTTCATTATTTTTATCACATTATCATCATGGCCTTACACAGAATTTTTACCGGGGGGGGGGGGGGGGCAGCTAGGACGCGCGTAAAGTTTCTCAAAAAAATCTTGAAAGCGAGACAGCGACGCGACCAAGCTCAAATGACAAGCTTGGTCGCTTCGCTTTCTCAAGATTTTTATGAGAAAGTTTACGCGCGTCCTGCTCCCCCCACCCCCCCCCCCCCCCCCGGTAAAAATTCTGTGTAAGGCCATCATGATGATAATGTGATAAAAATAATGAAAATGAAAAGTACATATAAATCAATGTGCCATATGCTCTTTTGAGCATGGCTGTTCACAGAATTTCTTTCGGGGGGTGGGGGCAGACGCGTGTAAACGTTCTCAAGTTGAAAGCGAGACAGCGAAGCGACAAAGCTTGTCATTTGGGCTTGGTCCCGTGGCTGTCTCGCTTTCAAGATTTTTTTGAGAAAGTTTACGCGCGTCATGCTCCGGCCCCGGCCCCCCTGGAAAAAATTATGCGTAAGGCCATGTTGATAATGAGATAAAAATAATGAAAATGAAAGTATACATAAATCAATGTGCCAGGCTCTTTAGAGCATGGCCGTATACAGAATTTCTTTCGGAGGAGGGGGGGGGGGGGAGCAGACGCGTAAATGTTCTCAAGTTGAAAGCGACACAGCGAAGCGACCAAGCTTGTCATTTGGGCACTTTTCGGAGTTTTAAAAGTGAAATACGAAGGCTTTCGTGCACACTTTTGGTGAATTTTGTGATAATTTTCAATAGAAAAATAAGTTTTTAAAAATTTAGGGGTCATCATGCCCCCGTATTGTCGTTGCGAGCATTTTGGGGCCAGGGTGAAATCGCCCCAAACGCCTCAAACAGACACTCCAAAATGTATTTGAAGTGCATTATTAGAACTGAAACTTATCTCTACACCAGGAAAAATTAACTTAACAAAAAAAGCAACAAGAAATATTTATAAAAAGTAGAAGGGCCTGTACAAGTACACTGATATTTCACTCTCTCAGCTCATATGCACTTGATCGACTTCCATCGAGGATTCGGGCTAAATTCCGCCCGCCACTTCCGGGGACCAACCAACGTAGTATTTCGATGAAGAGCACTCCGTCGATTCACCGGTTGTCCCTACCGTACACGCGCGCCTATGGGGATTGTGAACTGTAGGAAAAATCGTATAAAATTACACTTTTTGATATTTCTACGATGACGAAGTTATATAGAAAATGAAGAATATTACAATCAGACCATATCCCTAGAAAATTGCTTCAAGAAATGTCATTATGAAGAGGAAATGGACAAAAATTTGTGAAGAAAAATCACGAAAAAGGAAATCGCATCATGAATATTCATATCATGGGCGGTCCCACATTTGCATGTTATAGCGAGTTTTCCATTATTTAATAAATAATGGCATTATTTAATAAATAATGGTTATTTGTATATAAATAATGATTATTTGTATATAATGGCAAACTGTAAAAATTGTTTATAAATAATGATTATTTATAAATAATGGGATATTGAAACAAAATTATTATTTATAAATAATGAAGTAGATATTTCATTATTTAACAAATAATCTTTATTTATAAATAATGGAAAACTCGAACATTAAATAATGATTATTTATAAATAATGAGAATAATGGTGCACTCGAAAAAATTATTTATAAATAATGAAGTAGACGTTTTCATTATTTAACAAATAATCATTATTTATAAATAATGGAAAACTCAACAAATTATTTATAAATAATGAAAAACAAATAATCATTATTTATAAATAATGAAAAACAAATAATCATTATTTGTAAATAATGAAAAACAAATAATCATTATTTATAAATAATGAAAAACAAATAATCATTATTTATAAATAATGAAAAACAAATAATTATTATTTATAAATAATGAAAAACAAATAATCATTATTTATAAATAATGAAAAACAAATAATCATTATTTATAAATAATGAAAAACAAATAATCATTATTTATAAATAATGAAAAACAAATAATCATTATTTATAAATAATGAAAAACAAATAATCATTATTTACAAATAATGGAATGTCGAACTATTATTATTTACAAATAATGAAGTATTACTTGGAATTATATATAAATAATTAGAAATGATATTTTATATAATAGTAGTTATTTACAAATAAAATGTAAATTATATATAAATAATAGTTATTATTTAATAAATAATGATTATATAACAAATAATTGTTCTATATAATAATGGTACATTCGGCGCCTCATAGCGATCTACATTACGTTGAGGTTCAGCTGCCGCGCTGTTGAAAACCAAGGCAACATGACACCAATGACACTGGGATCGACGGTCGAGAACCATACCATACCCTACCCCCCCCCCCCCCCTTCCGCCAAAGCTGCTTGAACGGACACGGAGGAACGCAGACGCGCGCGCTCCGAATGTACGCATTGTACAGCGGCCTAGACCTAGTTCGTTCACCTTTGAACTATTTTGGGTGTCACCGGCAAAATGGCGTCTCACATCGACAAGAATTTCCCTGTTGCTGGGCTGCTGCCGAAGAATGAAACAAGTGCATCAGCTTTCCTCACCAAGTATCCAGAGTATGATGGAAGAGGTGTGGTTATTGCGATTTTGGACACCGGCGTTGATCCAGGGGCGCCTGGATTGCAGGTAAATAAGAATGCGTCCACCGCCCGGGTCTACCGCAGTCGCAGACCGGGCGGCGTTTGCAGTGTCACTGACTCAGTGTTGTTACTCCCGTTAGTGCAGTGCATCTGCCGGCTGCCCGAGGGCCGAGGCCGAGCCTGCGCCTCCGGGGCGGGGCGGGTGCTGGCGCTTGCTGGCTGCAACTGGACCTGGGCTGGCTTGGGGGGGGGGGGGGGTGGTAGACAGCTGGCAGCCGTCTGTTTCTACGAGTTTCTTAGTAGTAATTAGCACACAGTCACAGACGGCTCGCTATCGTGCAGCCACCATTTAGGGGGTTAACAATGCAAAATCCCCCCCGACGTGGCTCATGGATTTTTGTTGTTATTTCATAAAAATTACAGTTACAAAAACTAAAAAGAACTGTACCAAAATAAAGATTATTAATATTCCGTTTTGGTTGGCCTGAAATGCACCAAATCGGGAAAATAAACTTAAAAGGGGAAAAAACAGTGACATCGGCTGTCGCGCAACTTCACTTTCCTGTTTTATCCGAACTTAAATAATACATAAACATATGGCCATTGAGTCCCTGTACAGATCGAGCTAGAACTTCGGTCTCTGTATTTGGTGAGTGGATCCAACGGAGTTCAGCGGAACAACCAACATAACAGAGACCATAGCTTTTGGTCTAGGGGGGGGGGGCATCGGGATCCAGGAAAGGAGACGACTCAATGGCTAATGCATAAACCTCATCACATTTTGAATCTGCCAATTTTCAATCAATATGAATTATGATCAATGAATACTTGTATATGTACCTTCTTCTTCTTTGTTGTTCTTCCCCCGGTATTCGAGGATCAGCGGCTATCCGCAGGTTGGTTGTTGTGTTGAAGCAATTTCTCTAAACGAATATGATGAATTTTAAGATTGTATCTGAGGCAGTGGGTCATGACATTGGCAGCAAGAGTGACAGATAGGTGCGAGGAGGGTAATAAGATATTAGTGGCAAGGATGAGGGGATGAGCAGAGGTGAAGGCTTGGCTAACTGAAGCAGGGAGGCTTAGAGATAGGACATGTTGAATGAGAACAGACCGTTGGGGTTTGAGGGTTGGGCAGGAAGCAAGGAAGTGGGTGGAGCTTTCTTCCTCCGTTGAGCAAAGTCTACAGGTGGCGCTGGGAGACTTGCCTATGGTCTTCAGTCTTTGTTGTGTTAGGTAGGTGCCTGTCAGAAGTTGGGAGCGAAGTCTTGCAGCAATACGGAGGTGTGAAGGTAGTGCAGGGGGGAATAGACTGCTAGGGCTTGGAAACGTTGAACATTGCTTCCAGAAGGCAAGAGTGTGCTTCTCCTGAGTGGCATCAACTAGGCCAGCATTGTGCTTCTTGAAGATGGCCTGGCGGCACAGTCTTTTCCAGGTGAGGTAGTCGAAGCTCAGGGAGCCAGACAGGATGGCAGGCAAGCTGTATTTGGCGATTAGCTGCTTCCAGTAGGAGATGAAAGGGACATCGGCAGCGAGAGCATTTAGAAGTATTCTGTGCTCAAACCTATCGCTTGGTAAAGTAACCAGTTGCCCGAGAGTCATCAAGGTGTTCAGGTCGATCTGCATAGAGAGAGGGATGATTCCGGTAAGGAGAAAGACTGCCTCGTTTGCTGTGCTTCTGGGGAGCCCTAGGAACTTTTTGAAGAGAAGAGCCTGCGCTGAGTCTAGCTTATCCCTGGACCTCTTGGTAACTCCAATGGCAGCAATGCCATATAGCATCCTAGGAATGCAGTAGGTGGTCCACAACTTGGCAATGGTTGGAGGCCAGAAGTTGTTTCTTGAAGCCGAACCACCTAGCAGAGCGAATATGGAGTTATATCCCTTGGCAATGATGTTCGGCGCAGGATCTTGAGATGTTGAAGATTTGGTGACACCAAGATGGGGATGCTGACTGACTTCTTGAACTTCCTCTTCATTCAGGTACCAAGTGTGCTTGAGGTGGTCTTGCCCATTAAAGACGAGGATTGCACTTTTTGATGGGTTGATCTTGTACTTCCATGTGGTTGCATAGGTATGGATGAGATTCAGCATGCATTGAAGTTCTTTGGCTGAAGAAGCTATGAGGGCCACATCATCAGCTAGAACAATTACCCCAGCATACAGGTTTTGGCAGTGGCATCCAAGATCTTTGTCTCTTAGCAGCTTAATCAGGCCATCAATAAAGATGTTGTAGAGAAGAGGGGAGAGGATTCCTCCTTGTCTCACACCCTTCTGAAGAGGAAAGGAGCAGCTGGCATCTCCTTTCCATAGTACTCTGCTGGATGCACCATTGTACATTTCCACCAATGTAGACTGAGCCTCCAGTGGTATAGGAGTGTCAGCTAGCTTTTGAAAGAGGCCAGGGTGCCAGACACAATCAAAAGCTTTAGCAGCATCCAAGAGGGCAAGATATGTTGGCTTCTTCCGAGATGTATTCAGCTCAATAAGCATCTCAAGGGTCAGTGAAGCGAGAATACAGGACTCTGAGGCTTGGAATCCAAACTGAAGTTCGTCAGGTGTGTTGACTTCAACCAAGGAGTCCTCAATCTTAGGTTTTAGGGCAATTTCCAATAGCTTTGATAGAGTTGGGGTCAGGGAGATGCCTCTGTAGCTAGAGGGTTCGCTGACCGGTTTACCAATAATCAATCGTGTCAATTAAAAAATCTAACCAATTCGATGTCACACCATTTGATTTGCTGGGGATTGGGTCACTGCCATGATGAAGAGTGGACAACATCCACGACAAAAAAAAACATGGTAAAAGGGGTGTTTTCGTGTATAAGCGAATAGGTGCGGAACGCGAATAGAGTGTTAAAAGGCCAAAAATAAAACGCCCCACAGTGGTAAATTGTCCATAGACTTTATAGAACGGATAGACCATTGCACAGCAATTTGGAGACCGCTGATTGGTCAATCGCGCAGAACATGTCATGACTGGTCGCCAAAATAATTCCTTCGGACCGCATGTGGAAGTATCAATAATATCCAGTCACATTGTCTACGCGGGAAATTGTCTTGGTTCGTGATCGGATCGCTCCAGTATCGATCAAAAATTATGGAGACTCGGATATTTCATATTCTCGCGAAGCTCCGAAACTCAGAAATCAGTTGACTTTGTGTAGGTTGCGATAGATTCTAAAAACTCCAACAAACATGATGCTATATTGATGCTAATTCATAAGATTTTGATGGAAAAGCAAGAAGTAATCAGAATTTCTCTTTCGAGAGGTTGGATGTCATGGTTTTCGACCTTTCTCTGTCTAGTGAAATCTCACAGCATTCATTTTTCTTTCTGCCTGTCTCAATATTTCCGAGCCAGCTTTTCCTTTTTCAACCCTTTTCCTCTTCTGCCTTCAATAATTCCCTCCGTGATTTCTTTTCAGCACAGCTGCTGAAAGAAATCCAAGTCAACAATTGAGCTTCCATTTTCTATATTTTTACTGGATGGAGGACTATCTATTCTGATAATCATTGTATTTTGTTTTTTTGTATTCGTTCAGACAACTACTGACGGTCTTCCCAAAATAATTGATATCATTGATGCAACTGGAAGTGGCGATGTGATTACGTCAACTGTAGTGGAAGCGAGGGATGGCGAGATTACAGGATTGACAGGAAGGAAACTCAAGGTATTTGAGTATAATCATAATTTTTTTTTTAACCCAGGAAGCCACTTCAGTTCTAAAACTGCTCAAATAGTGAGTCCTGCCAAACATAGCATGTTATTTTATCCTTCTCCAGCCTAGAAGGCGAGCAAGAAAATGGGAGGCAAAAGGTTTCATTTTTTTAAGTCTTTGGTACATAAAATTTCATCAGTGTGGCAACTTCCATGTAAACTTTGATCGTGATTGGCTGCTGAGCCCTGTTACCATCATGGTAATACTAATTCAGATAATGGCAGTAAAAATAAAATGTACAGTAAAATAACTTTGTGAAACGGACCTATGATGACATAGAAATGCAGTGAATTGTATTATCATTGCAATGATTAGTACTATAGTAATTATACGAATGATGCATATTTGTGAGTGTGTTGTGGCGATGCAGCAAACTTTGGGATATTTACAGTATGTGATAAGCATGAGGCACTTACACCGAAGGGCTTTTGCTTAAACTGTGAATACCCTAGATTTTTTTTTTATCATTGTAGCTGTTTTTATTATTATTCTCATCGTTCCCAAATTTCCTATCATAGTTTTGTATGTAACGTTTGAATTTCATTTTCTTATTTGTTATTCAACCAGATACCTTCACACTGGCAAAATCCTTCAGGAAAGTTCCATATAGGAGTGAAGAATGCTTACGAGCTTTATCCTAAGGGGCTGAAAGAGAGGGTTCAGGTAGGTGGTATTCATCATTTTCATTTCAAAAGGTTATTTAAGGATTACTTAATAATAATAATAATAATAATAACGGCATATTTACCCAGGGTAGCCACTTCAGTTCCGAAAACTGTTCTCCCAGCGGGCCCTGCTATTATTATTACCCCGGCTTTAGCACGGCTACCTTGATCAGGCACTCGAGCATTCAAGGAATTTCTTCCTACCGGGTACCCATTCACCTCACCTGGGTCGAGTGCGGCAAAATGTGGATAAATTTATTGCCGAAGGAAATTACGCCATGGCTGGGATTCGAACCCACGACCCTCTGTTTCAAAGTCCGGAGACTAATCCACTGGGCCACAACGCTCCACTTATAAACATTAATATGTTCAATTTGCAAATGATAGTAATATGTAACATTTATGAGGTACCGATTATCTAGCTGCCTAGTGAATGGTGCACTATATATTACCTAGGCTGTAGATCCAGCTAGCATGCAAGGATTTTATCCTGCCGGGTACCCATTCACCTCACCTGGGTTGAGTGCGGCACAATGTGAGTAAATTTCTTGCTGAAGGAAAACATGCCATGGCTGGGATTTGAAACCACATCCCTCTGATTGAAAGACGAGAATCGTGACCACTAGACCACAATGCCCCAACATTATTTCAATAAATAAAATAATTTCCCCCTGTTCATTCAAGTCAAGTGTATATTTTTTTGTGAATGTAATAATTTGATAAGGAAATCCTCAAATTTATATTAACTATTGCAGAATTGGTTTACGGCACACCATGTTGTGACCCATAAAAGGACTGTGAAAAGTGTTAAAAGGTAGAGGTAGAAACCACCAGTAGACCATTACTTTTGTCTATACATTACAGATTAAATCATGGCAAATAAGTTTGTTACTTATGATTATGATAATGATAACAATAATATGGATAGTTGTAATGCCTGAAAGCCTGCATGGATAATCAGGTTTTAATGAAGTTGTGAAGGTGGTAAGACAAGAAATATTGTGGATGTCTTTTGGATGTTTCTTCCTTAGGACTGGCCCAGCATATTGAAATGATTGATTCACCATAAATTATCAGATTGTGGTACAGCAAGTAAGGATGAGCTAGCAGACCTAAGGTTACGAGAGGGATTGTATGGAGTTGTCAAATCATTATTTTCATATTTTTGATACCTGTAGAAAGACCGCAAGGAGAAGCTGTGGGACAGGTACCACAAACCTGCAATCGCCGAGGTAACGCGCAAGCTAGAAGTGTACGATGTCGCGCATCCTAACATCACCAAACAGGAGGAGAAACTTGAGAGGGATAATCTTGCCGCCATGTTGGATGTACTCAACAACGCAGATAAGAAGTACTCCGACCCCGGTCCAGTCTATGATTGTCTCGTCTTCAACGATGGCAACACATGGAGGTATGGACGGCAGGGATGTACTTGTGCGGGGCTCGGGACAAAATGCCCAAAAGAAACATGAAAAGTTCCAAAACTGCCTTGGAAATTCCTTGGAAATAGGGTCCAATGAAATGTGTAATACAGTATAGCAAAATTTGGTTGGTGAGATCATAAAGTAGCCTGGAAATTTTTATTTATTGATTTTTTCCACTGATGGGAGTGGAAATTTCTATGATCAATCACTAGGCTTTGTGGAACTAAACATTGTAGATAAAAGGTACCCAGACCCCATAGTCTATGGCTGTCTTGTATTCAATGATGTAAACACATGGAGGTATGAAAGGGGATCAGTGTTCTGTAACATGAAGCTTTGTGATAAATCATACAATTGATTTTCGTGATTGATTTCTGCTTTGTGGTTAATGCAATCAGTAATAAAAAATGTTCTGTGATTGATTGCTAAGTTCTGTTATACAGAGCCCTGGTGAGTGTTTCATCAACACATTTCATCTGATAAGTTGTCAGATCTGACAACTTTCCTTGATTTTGATTGGCTAAGTCACTCAGTTCCTATGGTAACTATCAGGTAAAACAAGACTTGTTGGATAAAATGTTTGACAAGTCCTTTCATGAAACACTTTCCAGGATTTCATTTTATTGAACAAAAAAATAACAAATCCAAAATTGCAGGAAAAAAATTGAGATTGCCAATCATATAGTTTCACTAGCTTTTAACAGATATTATTACCATGAAAGGTTTATTAAAAGTGACCCAGATCTATTAAAAAAATATCTTCATTGATACAGAATACCCACTGACTAATAATGTTTACCAAATTTTCACTTGTGTATATTAACATTTGTGTAGGTCATTAACATGAAAACATCTTACAATAACAAATTAAATGTTGTCTTCGTGTAACTTTATTGTTGCATCTCTTACAATGTATGTGATTCTTTGGTGACCTGAAAGTGGGTATTGTTTTATTTAATATACGTTGTCTATCGGAACAAGATAACCATCATACCAAAAAATCAATTGTTTTATCCTCTTTTGGGGGGGTGTTGATGTAAAAATATTTCAATTGCCTTCTGTCTCATTTTGTAATTTTCAAGGATGAATACGAGCAACTGCTTTACTAATTGATACAACTTCAATAATCAAGACATTAATTGCTGTTGTCTCTGAGAACTGTGGTCAATATATCAGTGCTCTGTCTTACAATTAGTTAACGATCGATCCAATCAACCTCAACTATATGGAAATCCATCAATGTCATAATTTTTTCTATTGGAAAATTGCACAATGTCCTTAGTAAAACAAAGAGAAGCACACTGAATTTTCAAGAAAACAAATGTATGAATAAACATCATAGTTAAAAAATATTTGGAACAAACATGATTATTTTAATTGTTTAGGTTGTTTGCTTTCCATAGTTCTGGTTGATTGGATCAATTGCAACTCTTTGTAAGGCGGGGCCCAGCATACAGCAGTCCACTTCTGGGGAATGGGAGGGAAGATAATTAAAGAGACATTTTAGTAACATACATTTTTAACTTTAAGATCATCAACATTACTTTGTATTGCTATTTGTTTTAATTGTTTTCTAGAGCTGTAGTTGATACCTCATCATGTGGTGATCTTGCCTCCTGTACTGTACTAGCCAACTATAAAGAAGATCATCAGATGGCAACCCTCAGCAACCTAGGTACGTTAAGCATTCTTTCACAATATTATCAGTTGCAACACACCACCAGGGCCCCACAAAGAGTTACGATGATCCAATCAAAGCTCAACTGTATGGAAATCCATCCGTACCATAACCTTTTCCTACAGGAAATTATCTCAATCTCCTTAGTAAACAAAGAGAATCACACTGAATTTTCAAGAGAATGATGAATGTATGTACATGCATCATATCTAGAAGATATTTTGAACAAATTTGCATTTTAGGTGTTGACATTGCTAGCTGTCCATAGTTGTAGTTGATTGGATCAATCGCAACTCTTTTTAAGACTGGACTAATGTATCTCTGCGACGTTGATTTCATCAATATTTCTAGGTGAATTTACTCCAAATGTTGACATGAAAATGAAGAAAAATTATACATTTATTGAGAATAACACCTTAACATTATTCCTGTACAATCAGGAATTATTTCATACTTTTCTGGACTAATATTGTCTTTGACATGATGCTTGACAAGATGCGATATAGACTTCGAAAAAAAGATGAGAGTATTGTAATAAAAAAAAAAAAAAAATCTTTGTAAAGACGCGCAAGTGTTAAGTGCAAGCGTATTTGAAGTAAATAAATTGACGCTATCTCACTCCTTTGCCACACCTCCTGGCGGAATGGATTTCCTTTGGTTGAGTGAGATGAGAGAGCTATAAAAGCGCGTTTTTCATTGGATATTGATTAAAAACTAGTTGTGTCTTACAGAGATAAAATGAAGATAAAATTTATCTCAGAATACCAATTTGGAGAGATTTTAAGGGTATTTTATCTCACTAATTTTAATGGACATAAAATGTTTTATTTTATTTGAGATAAAATGGACATCAGAATACCACCCCAGGCCATTGGAATTCAAGCCCTGATGTGCTCCCCTTTTTTTTTAATTCCAAGATATGCTGAACTACTCTGTAAACATCTACGACGATGGTAACATCCTGAGTATAGTCACCAATGCTGGTTCCCATGGGACCCATGTAGCTGGTATAGCAGCAGCTCACTTTGCTGACAACCCTGAGAAGAACGGCGTTGCCCCCGGTGCTCAGATTGTAGCCGTAAAGATAGGAGATTCGCGTCTGGGTTCTATGGAGACTGGTAGTGCGCTGGTTCGAGCGGTAAGTCAAGCTTGTAGTTATGTCAGTCAATTAATCAATCTTTTAATCAATCAATCTCGAAGTCATTTAATCAGCTGTAAAGATCTATGTGTACATGTAGGTACTATGGAGACTGGTTGTGCCTAAATCAGAACAATCAGTAGTGTTTATCCTTGTCAATCAATCAATCAGCAGTTCCATAGACATTTCGCTTTTGAACTAACTTTAGAAAGAGCATTATGATAAAACCGCTTTATAGATTTTTAGATGTATGATGTCCATTTCATGGCATGTTACACAAGGACATTGTCCTGTTTGCTACTAGAATGGCGAGGTTACAAAGACAATGGGAATTACAAAATTTAGTAGTCAACAGGGTAACAGTACATGTGTATTAACTCTTACTGTGCCAATACGAATACCCCTTGACTGCCAGGGGTATTCGATGGAATCCTAAATTGACCGAAACGTGAGCAGCGACTGATTTTCAAACGGTCATAATTTTTTACCCGTACGTTGTATAATAAAACTTTCTACACATGAAATGATGCATGGTTCATGGGCTTTATGGTCGTGTTATTATCTTTCATATTCGCGTTTGGAAAAATTGAGAAAATATGTAATATTTTACATCATTTTTTTTCAATAAGTAAAACCTAGAAAATAATGATTTCATGAACATTTCAAAGAGTAAATAACCTGAGGAATTGTAGAGATACCAAGAAATTACGAAGATAAAATGAAAGTTCAATGTTTAACCTTTCAAATGACGTATCTATTTATGATATTGAACAAACAGAAATAACGAAAAAGTATGCTCTTTTGAATAAAATACTATTTTGCTATTCAAGTTATTTCCTCTGAAGTACGAGAGAGTATGTATAAAGGCATTGTCGTCGATCAAGTGACCAATCACAGCACAGCTGCGATCCCCACGCAAACACACACAATAATATATTAGTGCCATGTATCTTCAAAGTGCGGCCAACCATACCCTTTCATTCGTGTAGTCTTCAAAATAAGACTCTGTAATTTTTTCTATTCGTAGTGTAAAAAACAAAGTTATTGCCAGTCAGAAGGAGACAAAATATAAAAGAACTAAAGATGATATATTGAAATATAGATAAAGAGGGGTCGGACAGATTCAATACTTACAAGTTTGGGGTATAAAATCCCACAAAATAATATGGGCGTTCTTGGCAAAGTGCACAGAAGTAAGAAAAAAAAAGTTTAAATTTTTTTGTGAATCAAAGAAGAGGGAATGCAGATCAGTTACAAACAAAAAAATCAATACAAATTTTCAAAAATAAAATAGGCCTATTTGTTCTGTATTACTGGTCTGACCAAAGTAGCCACCTGTTAACATTCTACGTGAGTACATTCTTTTGTTCATGCCACCAAGTCATGAACAATAGATGCCCAGACTCTCTTTCATGAGGAATCTCTAATCCGCGCTCCCTCCTGACCTATTATCTAAAAGAAGAGTAATTTAGCACAGGATGTTCATAGAAATCGGGGCTCACGCGTGTCTTTTGATTTGACTTTTGAATACTTTCAAAGGTTCCGGTATTGATTTCTTATGGGTGACCCAGTTAAAGAGAAAACAATTTGCCCCCCTACAGAAAAATCCTGCATCCGCCCAGGGCCTCCCCAGCTCGTAGCACTATCCATGGTAAAATAAATAATTTGTTCAGATAACATAGTGTACAATAATATGCGTGGTATAAAGAATTGTAATATTCAACCCGTTATCATCATTATCATTTCCATTTCTACTCTCTAAAGTCGATTTAAAATCCCCTTGATAGTGACGTCAATGATGCAGCAACTAACAGGTCGGTCTAATCGGTTTTGTTAATGTATCCCTTTCTTTCTTTTCCTAAAAACATCTGATATCACTTTATAAACTCCGTTTACTTTTTCTCTGACCAATGGTTTGATTTAGCAAAGGAAAAACATCCACCTTGAAAAAAAATAAATCTTGAGACGAATAAAGCGGTATTATCGGCCGTTTTAATTATTACATTTATTTTTCTGCTTCTTCCTATTTAATTCGAGGAAAATATTGAACGATTCATCTTTTTTTGAGAAGTTTGAATATGATATTGATAAGCATAACAATAATTTTTTTAATGATTTGGGCTATAAAAACACAAACGAATATGAACCGTTATTTACCTGATCTTAAGTTTATGAAGAGAGAGTTTGGCTGCAGAAGGAATGCAATTGATATGATTACAACAATTATTTTTGAATAATAATCATGATGATGATGATGATAATTCTGATGGCAATAACATTAATAATAATAAAAAGAAGGTGAAGGAGAAGAATAATGATAATAATAACATTAAAAATAATGATAATAATGATTATGATAATAGTAATACTAATAATGATAATAATGATAACAATAATTAATGAATAAATAAATAATGAGTGTGATTATTGCAGTGCGCAGACGAGAGTTGGAAATGACAGCCTTCTTTACTCATATACAGAACGAGAACATTTTTGTGAGAATGCTAAAAACAAAGTATAAGACCTTTCCCCCGCCCCCTCCCCCACCCCCCCAAAAAAAAAATCTCTCCCAAACCGTGCACATTTGCAGGCAGAAAAAGCCTTGACACAAGAATACTACCATACGGGCCTGCAAAAGACCCGATCTATAGCTCATGAATATTCATGTAACAATAGCGAATGGGCGAGTAGTGTTGGGTGAGGAACATCGTACCGCTCTGTCATTGGTCAGTTCCGAGCTGAATGCCTTCGCACATTCGCCTTTGCTCTGCCCATAGAAGTATGTGTATTGCTACACACAACCGTTATATCACACGTGTCTATAGGGGAAATCTTGATTCAGATCGCGGCAATATCCGAAATCAACTCTTCAAAATAATGATGCAAAAATACAATTTTACTCAAAAAATGTCTATGTAAACCACTATTTTTTATATGATAAAATGAATTGTGAATTAATTGCCAGTATAACAACATTAAAAACACAGAATATGGTGTTGATTTTCTGGCTGTAAAATTGGTTAAACAAAAAAAAATATTTGGGCACGTATACGTGCCAATGGCACTAGAGGGCTAAGGGCACGCATAGCTGCCAATGGCTCTTAAAGAGTTAAATGCCTTATGACCCACACTCTAATAAAATGGACTACAGCTTTCACAACTGACTATCATGGGGTGCAATCCCCCGTCAGTTACCTTTGTGTCATAGTGATTCAGTTCACTTTTCACCTCCCAGGCACAGGTGATGCCAAAACAAATACAAATGATAATGATAATCAACAAAGTCCTAATTTGCTCTTTTCCAAAGTCTTCTTGTGTTTCTCTTCACATTCCTATAGATGATTGCTGTCATAGAGCATAAAGTTGACCTTGTCAATTTCAGTTATGGAGAGGCAGCTCATTGGCCGAATGGAGGGTAAGTTATCACAAGAAACTTGCAATTAATTGTAAGTCAATCACAATTTGGGCAATCGATCGCAAATATGTACTTCAACTGCTGGTCCAGTTCTTGCAAAAAATTGTAAAAATCAACTTGCTCTAGTTACAATTGGTATATCACTTGTAAGTTTGCTTCAGAAATTTGCAATTGATTGCAAATAATTTTCTTGCAAGACCCCCTCAGATTATAAGTTCATTAGGGTTAAATTTAACAATATTTGCAATAACCAATTACAACACATAAAAAACACAGTTCTTCCAATTACTTCTTAAAAACTCTGAAAAGGAGGATTGAGATATTCCTGGGCCCTGTATTACACTGAATTGTCTCTGTTTTTATCTGTCACAAATATGGAAAGCCAACAATGTCAACATCTAGAATGCAAAGTGTTTTCTATATATGGTTTACTCCATTGACTTGATAAATCAGTGTGTTCCTGCGTTTTCAAAGGTACGTTGGTTACATTTACTTGTTGCTTGAGCAAATCATAATGCAGGCTATAACAATTCTCATAATATTAATTGTTTGGGATTTAGTGGTGTTATGACTTGGTGAATTAAAACACAAGATGTAAAGATACAGGTACTAGTAACAGTATCCCATTCAATTCAATTCAAAAGTGCTATTGATTGACTTTCAAACTTGTTTCATACAGTATTGCACTTGAAAAACACAGCTGCAGCAGGAGCGGTCAGGTTTACAAGTTTGTAGGCACACAGTATGAATATGACCCTAAAAGCTACAAAAATGTATATGTGTGAAACGCTATCGCAATATTTTGTGGGGTGCCATGGTCTTTACTTTCAATCAGAGGGACCTGGGTTAGAATCCCAGCCATGGCATGTTTTCCTTCAGCAAGAAATTTACCCACATTGTGCTGCACTCAACCCAGGTGAGGTGAATGGGTACACGGCAGGATTTAATCCTTGAGTGCACTGAGCGCTGAAAGGCAGCTCCAGCTAAAGACAGGGTAATAATAATAACAATGTGCCTCGGAGTAGATTATTTCTAGAGAGATGGTCCTTTATAAATGCATATTATTATTATTATCACACTTGTTAGGTTGGAGGCTTCAAAATTGTTGAGCGCATATTAACATGATAAAAATTATTCTTACACAAAACAGTTCGAAATACCATTCCTAAATTTCAATTTTGTGGGATGATGCTGCAGATTTGTGAATTCTACGTTTTATAGATTACCTTTTTTCTGTTTTTGTTCTGTAGACGAGTATGTGATGTGATATCAGAAGCAGTCAACAACCATGGTATTATATTCGTCTCCTCCGCTGGTAATAATGGACCAGCGTTATCTACCGTAGGTTGTCCGGGAGGTACCACTTCAAGTATTATAGGTGAGGTTGCTATATCATCAGTCCTCTCACAAACCTGTCTTCTTGCATTCATAGTTTTTCTTCCACAGAAATTACTTTGGACATTTTCCTTTTGTTTATTGTATTGTAACAGTACATTTTGAAGTACAATTACAACATAAGAGAGATGTTTTGCTGTCAACTTGCCCCATCAAAAATGATATTTAGATTATTGCACCATTTTAAAAGAATACACTGAAATCCTTGCAAGTGATGAATGGAGTACTTATTTTATGTTGGATGGATTATCTCCTGAAAATTTCAGCCCAATCCATGCTTTGGAATCGGTTTTATATCAAGTAGAAAACCCTACATAGATATTTTATTTTGATTTGGCACCCGATCAAAGTACATTTTCAAGTGTAATCGCAAACATTATCATCTAAAACACATTTTAATTTCTTATCCTTCACATCAGAATTGTTATCGGGCATACACATTCATATAATCAAGTTATGAATTGTAATAATCGTAGTCACATTTCAAGGACACAAAACATACTCATAACAGATACAGCGGACAAGCAAAATATCGGGGTGGCTCCATTCGTTTTCATCCGCTCCAGACAATGGACAAAATGGGCGAACAATGAGATCACAGTGGAATGATGCTCGATGGGTACAGAGCGTATGACACACATATGCAAAGAGTACACAACGGATACATGATGTTTTCCAATGGATGGCAAGATTCTTTAACGTTTTCCATCCTCTCTGCATCCGTAAGTGCAGAGGGACCAAGCCTTCAAGGGATGGGGTTACAAAATACAGAGTAACATATATATAAGCCTTCAAAAAAATAAAAATACTGAGATTATGATGTATGCAATATTTGTCTATTCCCAGGCAGCTTGACGTGATGCACCCACTAACTCTGTGATATATGTTGATTTTGGGTGAATTTATGGTTGTTAGATTGTATTTCATGGTGATTTATATGAGATAATTATAATTATCATCTATAAAGAGTGTTCTAGCAATGCATTAAAAACGCGTATTTTGGTCTGCATCAATTGCCTGTGCAGTATCCCATAGGCTCCTGTACAAACTTTGCTATTGAGAGCTTATTCAACAGTTTAGGGCACATGCGCGAATGCGTGAAATATACAATGCATACTACAATGAAAGCAATGCGATGCGCAGCATAGAGCACAACTACGCTCGATGACGTCATAATGAACTACATGCAAGTCGCATGTCAACGACCAACATTGATTCTATGAAGTGATAATGGCATAATGTGATAAGTGATATGACTTGCTAAATCAAATTTCTCCCTCTTTTTTTTTTTGGGGGGGGGGTGGGATAGATGATATTAATTATATTGGATGGCGTTATTTCATGAAATACCAGAAATATTCCACTCATTAGGGCCAATATTCCACTCATCTGCGATTCGTGGAATATTTTCCCAAACTCTTAGAATATTTCTTGTATTCCATTCTGAGCCATCCAATATAATATAATGATTGTTTATGTTTACTCTGTTTATATAAAGGTGTTGGAGCCTATGTGTCGCCTGAAATGTCGGCAGCTGAATACTCACTCAGGGAGAAGCTTCCAGGGATGCCCTATACATGGTCGTCAAGAGGACCAACGTAAGTCATTTCATTATTGAAAAAAATAATGACCTTCAACTCACTATAGAATAATATCTTTGATTCCGTTAAGTTGTTTAAAGGGGAATGAAACCTTTGGAACATCGTGTGGAAAGAGAAAAATCAAAGAATAAGATAAAAGTTTGAGAAAAATTGGACAAATAATGAGAAAGTTATGAGCATTTGAATTTTGTAATCACTAATGCTATGGAGATCCTCCAATTGGCAATGCGACAAATATGTGTGATGTCACATGTGAACAACTTTCCCTGTGAGGGACTATGAAATACCCCTAAAATGCCCCTTTTTGCTCATTCTTATAGTGATACAAACTCTTTATCCATAATGTATTCTTTAAAAATCCGTATTACATGCCCTCTTATAGAAAGAATACATGATCTACTGATAAATGTGATAAAAGACGCAGTTTAAGTGAAATATATAGAAAAGTAATGGGAAAGTTGTTCACAAGTGACATCACACATCTTTGTCGCATTGCCAACTGGAGGATCTAAATTATGATAATGATCTAAACTTTAAATGCTCATAACTTTCTTATAATTTATTCAATTTTTCTCAAACTTTTGATCTGTTTCTTATATTTTAGTGTTTTCACACAGGCTATCTTGTATCAAAGGTTTCATTTTCCTTTAAGTTGTTCTGTTAAGTTGTTCACTGCTGTGTTGGCTCAGTTTGTGCCTCACAACCAGGATAAAGTGGTTTTTTGTTTAAGATTTAAGAGTAACTTTTGTTAAGAGAATTGATAATCATTTTCATTATTTAAAAAAAATAACCCTCCAAAAATATTGATGAATTATCCAATCAAGTTAACTTTTGTTCTTGCAACATTTCAATTTTAGTACTCATAAAACAGTGATGGACCTCTGATCAAATCTATTTCTTTTTTTGATATTTCAGTGTGGATGGTTCATTAGGGGTGAGCATATGTGCCCCTGGGGGCGCTATAACGTCAGTACCTAATTGGACATTACGAGGTACTCAACTCATGAACGGTACTTCAATGTCATCACCAAATGCTTGCGGAGGAATAGGTATGTACTGAAAATGTTATTTTCACAGTAGGAACTTAACATTTTTTGTAGGGGTTAAATCAGAGATGAAAGGGAAATATAGTACATAATGTGACATTAATTTTTGCACTGGTTTTTAAACTGCGAAAAACCTTGAGGGGGCTGCACCATTTCGAGAAAACAATGTGAGAAAGCAATGCAAGTGAGTCCCAAGAATAATTTTGTGTCGATAAGGAATTCATTATCTCGTAGATATTGCGTGTTGACATATAAAATTTGTGTAATGTTTATATTTTTTTTGATAAATCTCATCTGTCTGTGACAGTGCGTATTTGAGGAATTTTATTTAATGTCTAAACATGCTACATGCAATTAAATTTAACTTTCATTGGGAATCTTCGGCGGTGGCCTTCAAATTAAAACATGATAGGGTACAACACATCTCATTTTATAGGCCTTCAAACTTTCAATATTTGTCAAATATCCATCTGTGATAAACTGACCAGCCAGTCCCAGTAGGAAAAAATAGTAATTTTGTCTTTCAATACTCGGAAAACCAGCTAATTTGAAAGAGTAATTCTTGTTTATACTGTCCGAATTTTAAGTTGTAAAGTTTAATAGAAAACAAGACACAAGAGTGTCTTTGACACAAGTTTTTTTTTGGACTGCTTGGGAGTTTCATTAAAATTGCACAGTGTGCACATCTCATGTTTGACTGAACCCCAAACTTGTTTTCTCCTTATATTTTGAAGCCCTTACTTAGTTCCTTCTGCATTCAATCAAGTATTTGTGTGGGTTATTGTTGATCAAGTTTGACAAGTTATATTCAATTAAATTCTATATTATATATACTGTATCATTTGAAAACTTAGGATGTACTTTTTCAAACTCAATACAAATCTCAAAATTCATTTTGGGCATCGTATTGTGTGGTGGCTTGTCACATCTAATCAGTCTCACAAGAAGATTTGTCTTGCTTTCGATGATTTTTCAGCTTGCGTGTTTGATTAGTACTTCATCCCTTGACCATTAAACTTTGTAACATTAAGTAGCCCTGTGTCTAATGTGCGAGTATGACAAGGTTTTGTGTTCTCTTCCTCGTCAGGCCTAATTCTTAGTGGTTTGAAGAAGGAAAATATACACTACACACCCCACAGTGTCAGAAGAGCGGTTGAATGTACTGCACAGAGCTTAGACAATGTAGAACGCTTCTCACAAGGCTATGGCCTCCTTCAGGTAAATATTGAGCACTTGTAGAAACTTATGTCGACATAGACGACTGGTACGAGATGGCATCGTTTTTTGGCCTGCCATATGCCTTAGGTCCTCAAACACGTCAACTATCAGAATTGAGGACCTCGCCACATCCATTCTGTGGTTCTCCTAAATCATAGTCGACGTGCAAGTGAGTGGCGTCATTTTAATCAACCTTTCCCTTTTAAAACACAGTTTTCAGTGACGAAATTAATGTAAGTTGTACGATGCATTGTGTTTATCATATTTGAAATTGCTTTCTGATCTCCAAAATGTATCGATATATATCTTAACTTGCGTAAAAAGGAATCAAAGCAAGTGAAAGGGCAAGTGTGCACAAGTTGAACCTTCGCATCACCCGACCGGGTCGCCAGGCGATGGTACGCCATATCTTCCGGGTCGGGCAGCGTGTCATGACCCGCTGGTTATCACGCTGTTTCACGTGGACGTACGTACACGTACAAGTCGAGTGAAATCTAAAATATTCGCATCTGTAGTGAACAAGGCAGACGACAACGTTGACTCGAACAATCAGACTGTGACGCTGTTCTCGTTCACTGCTCCTAAAACTCTATTGATATTATTCATAACATGTTCAGTACACTGTTTATTAACACATATTTAATGGTGTAGCCCATGTTGTTTTGCAATATTGAGAAAAATATGGAACAATGGTTTTCAGATTATATTGATATATCCTGTTAATACTATATGACCAAAATATTGTCAATTATGAAAAATCATTTACTTGTTATTGGCCAAATATTCTGCTCTTTATTGCTTTTAACCTACCTAGTACTTCTTAACCCTAACTAGGCCGGGCTTTTTTGGCTGCTCTGTGGCTGGGGGGGGGGGGGTTGATTCAACCCCCCCCCCCCCTGAGATCTCGGCCGCCGATCGCGCGAGCGCCGCAAAAATTTGCACGCTGGTAGTGTGCGATGTAATCTACAAGGCTGTATGGTAAAATTTTCCAAAATAATGAGATTTTATTTTATATGAATTAATTATGCTAATTTATGCATAAATCATACTTTTTGCTCTAATTCACTAAATAAAGCTAGAATGCTAATTTTTTGTTAAAATATTCTTTGTAGCATTCTTAACAATGGCAATTGAAAAAAACTTCGGTTTGGAAATCAATTTCTTATGTATTTTATTGTTTTATGAATTTCTTATGTATTTCTTTGTTTTTCAACCTTATGTTTTTCTTTGTTTTTTTCACCAGATTTATTGCACAACCCTTTTGAAGTATAATTATGCTAAAATCAATTGCTTTAAGCTGTTTACAGTAAAAGTAATCATATCTTTGTGAATAAGATGAGAAAACTCAATTTGCATTGATTTTGTACACAAAATCACGTTTTAGAACAATTTTTGGTCTGACATGCACTTACAAAATGTTGCGTAATTTCGGAACCGCGTACCCGGGCGTCTTAAATTTGGTCTCAAAAGATGCGCGAGACTTGAAAGTGTAAACTCTGCGAGTGGCGCGGTCAAAAAATTTCGTGCGGCGGAATGATCACAGAAAATGTTGAGGGGGGGGGTTGATTCAACCCCCCCGGCCATTTTAGGGTTAAATTGGTACCAATTGCCAGCTTTTATGGACAAGAACCAAGTAAAACCCTACTTTCATTTTCTCCCGTCCTGTTCTCACAGAATTGCAGCTTTTAACCCTCAATCTCCCGGGGTATTTTGATTCTTGTCAATCCCGGGGGGGGGCCATTATGGCCCCCCCTTAAGATCTCGGCCGCCGATTGCGCGAGCGACGCAAAAATTTGCACACTGGTAGTGTGCGATGTAATCTACAAGGCTGTATGGTAAAATTTTCCAAAATAATGAGATTTTATTTTATATGAATTAATTATGCTAATTTATGCATAAATCATACTTTTTGCTATAATTCACTAAATAAAGCTCCTAGAATGCTAATTTTTGGTAAAAAAATTCTTTGTAGCAATCTTAACAATCGAAATTAAAAAAACTTCGGTTCGGAAATCAATTTCTTATGTATTTTATTGTTTTATGAATTTCTTATGTATTTCTTTGTTTTTTACTTTTTGTTTTTTATTGTTTTTTCAATGGAAATCATTCCAGACTTAGTTCTGATCATAAACAAGGCAAAATTAATTCAGTTTAATCAGTAAAAGTAGAAATAATGATACATTTAAGAATTTTGGCTAAATACACAATTTGCATTGGATTTGTACATGAAATCACGTTTATGAGCAATTTTGGGTCTGACATGCACTTACATAATGTTGCGTAATGTCGTAACCGTGTACCCGGGCGTCACAAATTTGGTCTCAAAATTTGCGCGAGACTTGAAAGTAAAAAGTCAGTGAGCGGCGAGGTCAAAAAAATTTGCGCAGCAGATATATCGCGAAAATTGTCAAGGGGGGGGCCATTATGGCCCCCCCCCGGGAGAATTAGGGTTAATAAAGTGTGTAATTAATTTTCAGACCTTGTGATATATCGTGTTATTGGCAATATTTTGCCGGCGATAATCGACTAACATTAAAAAAATATCGACCAGCACTAGTACATGTACAATAATATTGAAATACCTGATAAATTTATCTTCATGAAAGTAACATCTCTGGTGGGTGTTTCATAAAGCAGTTCTCTAAGTTACCCATGACTTTACGCACGACTGGAACATGTTTTCAGGAGATAAGTCAGCTACATAGGGATTATTAAACTCAAGAAAGTATCACCGGTCATGCGTAAAAACCATTCATAACTTATGAACAGCTTAATGAAACACTTACCTGTATGAATGAATCACTTGATTTTGATTTGAATTTATTCATATATATTTACATCATTTTCAACATTACATAACATTCATATTATATATATATATACATGGTGGAGCACCATATTAAAGCTCTATGAGCTTGAGAACGATGTTCCAAGAAAAATACATAGATACATAAATTATATATTGGCTGAAAGAATACATTCAATGATGAGAACATCAAATAAGAGGTCAGAGAAGAGCAGGAGAGATAGAGTGAGGGGTGAGAAACAGAGTGGGAAAGAGAGAACTGAATAGAAAGAGAGAAACATGAACAGAGTACTAACAACATATATAATACAAGACATGTTTTGATAAAAAAGACTCGTTAACCTATCTATTATGCCTTTTACATTCCAGGTTGTCAAAGCATTTGAGTTTCTTCAGACATACCAAGACTGTCCCAGTCGCAATGTGAAGTTCAATGTCTCGTTCGAAGGGGGGCGTGGCATTTACCTCAGGGAAAACAACAAAACTCGGGAATGCAATGTATCTATTGAACCAGAGTTCGTCGAGAGTACAGGTAAGGAGCCATCTGAGGACATTGCATTCCTAAAGACACTACTGTAGCTTTGTCAATTTGGCAACAACCATGGTAACAGGGCTCAGCAGCCAATCACGATCGAGGTTACCATGGTAGTTACCATAATAACAAAGTTATAATACTTGTAAGTTTTCATGAAACCGGGCCCCTTATCTGTGTACGAGTTAGATATTATTGTTTCTGACATATTTATAGAGAATGTAATCTGTTTCAAAGATCCAAATATCAAACAAACCCCATACCTCTGGGTTTATTTTTACCTTTTAGGTATGAATAAAGTTATTAAGTAATGACCACAGATGAATTGAAGCAGAATCCAACAAAATATCACTCCCATAGTGTATAGCAATAGCTCAGTCAGAGCGGGGGTTTTGTATTTCGATGACCCGGGTTCGATTCCCAGTTGATACACTAGTGCCCTTTGGTATTTAAAGGCATTTAAATCCTCATTCCCCAGGTCATTTGGAGAGGACCATAAGCCGTCGGTCCTCTGGTTGCTTGCTTACAAAGCATTCATGCTTTCTTAGCAATCAGGTGCAAAATCACTAAATCAAATTATTTGCCAAATGATTCTGTTAGTTATTTGCTGAGGGCCCCTTTCTTAAAGATCTGTCTGTCACTGTAACTATGAGAACTTTGCCATTATGGTAACTATCATGGAAACTTTGATCGTGATCTTCACATACATGTAGCACTAGCCATAGATGCTGAAAAACTGGGTGTTTAGGCATGCGCCTTTAATCCAAACTATGTAGTGACATTACAAATTGATACAGAGGTTCGAGGTTCAAGCCCTGGTTACGTCTTTCGCATGGTGACGTTAAAGGGCGGTCCCAGACACAAATAATCATATCTGATTGATACTCAATCTCACACACACAGCTCATATCTCTGGGTCCATCCCCCTGCGTACCTTTTGCACTAAAAATTATTCTCTTGATTTGAACAATTTCTTTGCAGATCCTGCAGAAAAGATTGCCTTCAATCTTCACATAGCACTAGCCGTAGAAGCTCCCTGGGTCCATGCCCCGGCACACCTTGTCCTCATGAACACCTCAAGGTCGGTCTCTATCAAGGTCGATCCTCAAGGACTTCCGGAGGGAGCGCACTACACCGAGGTGAGCGTTGATCGACATTAAAGCGGGGGGAAGAACTGACCAACGATGTTTGTTGTCTCTCATTGACTGTGTTATAAATCACTAGTCTTCAATTATACCTTTTGGGATGACTATAAATTATAGAGAATAAATTAGCCTATAATTCTGTTTGTGCAGAGAAACTAAAATGTTTTCAAGAGGAAAGGTACCCGTTTTGCTACTTGGTAACATGATTACTGTGGTATGAATGTATTGAGCAGTGAGTGTGTTAATATTCAAGTGGGCCTATATTACAAGACTACATTGCTCAGAAAGTTGCATTATGGGTAATTAACATGGCATGCTATGAGTAGATTAGGACTTGAGGTTGAGCTATGAAGACTGCTGGTATGTAGGCCCTCTAATCTATTGTCTACTGAATTCCATAATTTCCAAAGGCCAGACCTGCTTACCAGTATGATATCATTTGTATCACCTGCATAGCTGAGCGAGACATTAGACGCCACTTTTCCAATGGCAACGGCAATGGCTGTAGCGTCATCAAAATTGAAATCTTCAGGCGATATATGAACTTGTATAGTATAGCAAGGCTTAATTTTTAGTATAAATAATGTAGAATAATATTGTAATGTTACAAAACTCAAATTAATGATTGCTCAATTTCTTGTGTGATAAACATTTAATTTGGGAAACGCATAGTGATCACAAATACTATGCGCTATGTTAGTACCATGCGATGATGATGGTGATGATGATGATCACTGTTATAATCATTTCTATTTTGATTATCATTATTATTACTTATATTGTTTTGTGATTAAGGTGTGCGGTTATGACCTGAATGAACCTGCTAAAGGACCACTCTTCAGAATACCGGTGACCGTCATCGTACCTCAAGATCTCAACGGTCAGATCGATGTAGAATGGAACGACAAGGAATTCAAATCCGGTCAGATCAGGAGACACTTTGTCAGGATACCTCAGGGGGCAACATGGGCAGGTAAGAATCACTACACAATTTGTGCGTTTCATTATGCATGTGGTGCCAACGTTCATCGTTTATTAGAGGCCTTCTTAACCTTGTAGCAGCCTGCTGCATAAAACTTTTTACCTGAGAAAACTCCGGTGAAAACTGAAAAATAAGATTAGTCTGATTTCTGCCATTATGACTTAAACACAGGGCAAAACCTCAGGTAAAAAATACCTGAGTTTTCTCAGGTAAAAAGTTTTATGCAACAGGCCCCAGGTCAACAACTTTTTCCTCTAAGCATTTTGAGTGAGTTACCCCTAGCATCAAGAATTTCTTCAGAATTAGTTAAGAATTCACTCGGCTGTATAAAGCCCAATATTTCTTGATCGTAGGAGAAAATATCCACCTTTTTTTTTCTCTTTGAAAATACATCTTATGTTTTTCTCATTTTTCAGAGATCAGTATAACATCATTAGAAAGAGAGCAGTCATCACGTTTTGTGCTGCACACCATACAGCTGCAGCCTCAGACAGCCTACAGGAACAATGAGTTCTACAAGTTCCTTTCGCTTCAAGAACAATGCGAGGTCCAACACTCGTTTGCAGTTCATGGGGGGCAGATCATGGAATTCACCATAGCAAAGTGGTGGGCAAGCTTAGGGAGGTCAAGGGTCAAGTATAGTCTATCGTTCCACGGCCTGCAGCCTTCACAAAAGACTGTGCAAATGGTGAGTCTCTTTGACTTTTTTATTTTATTTGTGGTAGTGATTCATGCAAACATTTAGAAGTTGTTGAATTTTTGTTTCAATGAAGATTAATCTGAGTGAGAACCTTGAAAGGTCCTCTGTTATTATTATTTGAAAGCTTCTTGAAATGTTAGTATATTTCATGTCAAAAACTGTCAAATCAAACAAAACTAGAAATTGTTTAATGCAAAAATGAACTAATTAGTTTATTGAATTGTAAAGTTACTATGTCAAAGGCTGTATTCTGAAGTCTACTTAACTTAGGCTAGATCCAACTCAGTGCTAAAATTATGAGAAGCTGAAAATGTCAACATTTTGTTCAGTGTGTTCTTTCCCCTTTCTTTAATGGTGAAGAAAACTATTTTTGCTTATTATTTTCAGACAGTTATAATGATTTCAGCACCAAATATGCTGACAGATTGATTTTTGTATCACTTTATTTAAATATTCAATAAAGGATCAGAGGTCATATACAATAAAACATTTATATACATAATTAATAGAAGAAGTAAAAGTAGTTTAGGTCCTGGCATAGTATTACTGAGACAGGACATACAGTATAGAAGATAATACAAGATAGAAGAGAGAACAGAATAACATATCATAGCAAAGATCTTGACTACGATTAAGTTAAACTCAAGTTCACATTATGAGCATTGGTTTTAAACCCTCATCATGAGTCATTAATTGTGGATTGTATGTCTTTGACAGCATGCAGCGAATGGAGTCCGGAGGTTGTACGTGAAGTCAACCCTCAGGGTGCAAGAACTCTGTCCATCCATATCAATTAAGAACTGTGTGCAACCTCTTAGGTAAGTACCTGGAAGGAAGAATTGGGAAGCATTTCATGAAACGTTAGTCATTGATCATCACTGACTAAGTTGCTCTCAGCCAATGGGATCGAAGGATTTGTAGTAGTTTTAAGTAATAGTCAAAATCACAGGCTACTTGTTTTGTTAAATGTGCCCCAGAAATTACTTTGAATACTGCATTTGTGTCATGAATATAGAGAAATTCACCTGAAAGCAGTAGTGAAAATAAAAGTGCATGTATCTTTCTTTGTATTTGACAATGTTTTGTCATGATGATGATAGGAATAACATGAAAATCAAATCAGAGACCATGGTCAGAGTACAGGAACTCTGTGGGCATGATTAATCAGTCTCATGCCAATTTTTTGTCAAAATATGAAATATGATTATCTTTTTTTGACAATGCAGGATTCTTCCGAGGTGTGCTCTGTAAGCATGGGCGGCGCAAGGGTATATAGATGGTTCCATGACATTTGCTCCGCCGAAATTGGCTCCGATGGAATATCTGGTTAAGCCAAACATAAAAGCTAACCTCAATTCAATTCAATTCAAAATTTATTTCAATCAATCAATCATAAAAAATACAGGTATATACAAATTATGTAAAAACATGGGATTGGGAGCCCCTAGAAGTTTTCATTAAAAAAAACTTGTGAGTGGGGCACCACCATGGTACAATCAAATACAAATTAATATGATACATACATAAAGAGTGAACAACAAATAACATTGAAATACAAAAAAAAATAAAAAATAAAAAATGAAACAATGGGCTAACATAGGGGAAATGAACAAACAAACAAGCAAACTAGAAGTAATAATTATAAATCATAGTGACCTACAGTGTGTTATTGGCAGGAGTTTTTATACTGAGCAAAAAATTCAACTTTCAAGAGTTTTTTTAACTTATTTAGGGTTTTACTTTGTTTAATATCATTATTTAAATCATTCCACAGCTTAATTCCTCTACAACGTAGAGAATTTAGGGTAATTTTAGTTTTTGGAAGATATTGGTGAAGATCTGCTGAATGACGCGTAAAGTATGAGTGGAAAGAGGCATTTTGAATTGAATTGAATTGCAACAATGTAAAATGGAAATTATAAACTGAACAAACAACTTCATTTCCTGAATACTGTCGGGCTCATACCACATTATTATTTACTGAATAAACCCTAATCCTAATCCTTACATTACTCTGAACCAAAACCTCTCTTTAACAATCCTAGCCCTATGCCCTCTGAGATGATAAGACAGGAGCAAAAATGTCGCAGGAGTATATGTCGTGTCACCATGTTGAGGGGGAGGGGGATGATCCTAACCTTTGATCATTTTGTTCTCAATTGAATTATAGATTTACACATACCTCTCTATTTGATACTGTTCCTTCTCTCCCCCACCCTCACCCCCCCCCTTGGTATGCCCCTGGCCTGTCCTGATTGCATCTCTTGGTAATTTTATAATTACAGACCAAATGAATGTGAATTACGTCCTCTTGGCTCGCGGGATGTCTTACCAAAAGGCAGGCAAATCTATGAACTCATCTTGACATACAACTTCCATCAAGTAAGTCGTTTCATTCAAGGATGGTTCGTTGTAACTTTTTTTTCCATTTTGAATGCCAGGATTTACAGATTTTATGTATGGACTGTTACAACTTATTGCCTATGGGTGGTATTCTGGAGTGCCAGTTGTCAACTTATTCACCAATTAATAATTATTCTTGTACTGCTGCAAAAAGTTGTCAAAAAAAATAATTGAATTTTATAATGGGAATAATTGGAAAATACAAAAATATTACAACTCATAATGGATTTATTGGTACATCATAATTGCCACAAATATGAAGAAATATTATTAATTCGGAATCCAGTGAGTATAAATTAAGTGTTGCTAGGTCAGGAAATTATCTGTTAAGTTTCAAGTGAGTGGGTCTTAGATTTTGATACAAATGACCTTAATCTGTGCATGCTCAGGATGTATCTACATAATGGCTAATTGTGTTGTGAGGGTGTCTTGGTCTAGTGGTTATGACTCTCGTATTCCAATCTGAGGGGCTTGGGTTTGATTCCAAGTCATGGCATGTTTTCCTTCAGCAAGAAATTGATCCACTTTGTGCTGCACTCAACCCAGGTGAGGTGAATGGGTACCTGGTAGGAATTTATTCCTTGAAACGTTGAGCGTGTAACAGCTACTCTGCTAAAGCCAGGGTAATTATGCTGCATCACTGTAGAGCACTTAGAGTCTTCTAATAATGCGCTATATAAGCAGGTGTAATTATTGTATAAAACCTCAGAGATCACACCAAACTGCCCCTTGATGAGTGATCTGTTATGTGAATCAAGAGTCTGTGAATATAGCATGTTTTATGTTAGGAATGTCAATGTGTACAAACTTATGCGAGTCAAAACACTTCTCAATTGTATTCCTTCACAGAGTAAAACCTCAGAGATCACACCAAACTGCCCTTTGCTGAGTGATCTGTTGTATGAGTCAGAGTATGAGAGCCAGCTGTGGATGCTGTTTGATGGTAACAAACGTTACATGGGATCGGGTGATGCATACCCTCACCAGGTAAGAAGCTTTACTCTGATTTCATTCCATGATTTCAGATTTCAAATTTTATTTAATTTCCAACAGATAACATGATGCACTATTATTACATATATCTACATTCAATAATATAATGAAAATTAACATATTAAGAATTATTCCTTATGCAGTCTTTATGATGGCATCAGGGGATCAGCATATTATGTAATCATACAAAGGAACAACGTAGGAAATATGTGAGGGGGACAGGCGATTTCGTCCCCATGACAGCCCAAATTGCCCCTAAAATTCCCCTTAAAATGCATGCTTTTGGGCGACCATTCTTTTTAGAGTCGGCAGAATGATATTTGCATTGACTGCATAATTGCTTGTTGCCCGTAAAAAGTAGCCCTTCAAATGAAAGAAATAGCCCCACATTCTGCAAACTCCCCAATGTGAAAATTAGGATAGCCCCTTACAAAATAAATATTATTTCCTACCCTGCAAAGGAACTTAAAAAAAATTGAGAGAAAAGTACTTGGTTTGCTACTTGGTAACATGATTAGTGTTGGTATGAATGAATCTAGTGATGAATTAATTAAATTATGCCTATATTACAAGTGTTGCATAATCTTGGCCAGATGTGAGTAGTTTTGGACTTGAGGTGGTGCTATTAAGGCTGCCGGTTTGTTGCTGCTTTAATTACATGTATGTCATTGGTTTGCTATTATTAATTTATTCATTATTTGTTTTATTTTTCTTAGTACACTCTGAAGCTTGATAAGGGAGACTACACACTCCGTCTCCAAGTCAGACACGACAAGAAGGAGATGCTCGACAAGCTCAAGGACATGGTCCTCCTCATCGATCAGAAACTATCCTCCAGTCTATCCGTTGATGTCTACCAGACGGTAAATGGCGCCCTCAACGGCAAAGCAAAGTTCGGTTCCACCATGACAGTACCGCGAGGCAGCTCCGTGCCGCTGTTCATACCGCCCATTCCAGATGATAAGCTGCCGAAGGGGGCGAGCCTGGGACAGATTCTAACTGGACAGGTCACGTTCGCCAAGAGTGAACTTGGAAAGAAGGTTAGAAAAATAATCAGTGCATTATTTGTTTTATTTCATGTACTCTGAGTTCATTTGTGCTGTTGTATGAAAAGTTGATTACTATTGTATCATCACAGATTATTTTATGGGTAAGATAATTTGATAAAGTCAAAAAAACTTTCTTTAAGATACCTATCAAAGCAAGAAGCCTGGGTAATTTGTCAATTAATTTTTTCCTTTCTTTTGAGTACTCTCAGTTCATTTATGCCATGGTTTATTAGTAGATGATCAACAAGACAATGTTGTATTTTCACAGGGTTGTTATTGGTAAGGGGATTTTTTGTTACGGAAATTTCACATATACTTTTACCAAAGCAAGAAGTTTGGGAAAGTGGGGAATTTGTTGATTCCATTTATAAAGTCATGTGATATTCATTTTGGTTCTAAAGAAAAAAACATTGATTGACAAATTCTCAGTCTGGCTGACCTATAATTTTTATATAATGATTTATGTACATTCTCAGAGAGATTTAAAGCAGATACGAACCAATAGCGCCATCTCGAGTCCTCAACTACTCATACCTGGCCAGTTTCCTGACCAATAATGCTAGTGTAGTCTATTGATGTAGACCCACTTGAATGATAGCATGCTAATTAACTACTCAATACATTTATACCGCAATACTTATGTTACCAAGTAGCAAAACAATTACTTTTCTCTCAAAACATTTTAGTTTCTCTATACAAATCCAATTATAGGTCAATTTATTCGCTGTTGTATTAGTAGATATTTTTATCTATATTTATAACACACAGTCAATGAGAGACCACACACAGTTCACTCCCCCTTTAAAAGTGCCATTTCAGTAGAGAAATATGCACAAAATCAATATTGATTACCGACTTATAAATTGTTGTCACTCATATAATTTTAGGTTTGTTTGAACAAAATTTTTTCTTAAACTTACTACCGATAATACCGATATCGGCCTGTAATTTGCGGGATTTGTTGCATAGCAACCTTTGAATAGAGCGTGTTTGACATGTTTCTGCTCGTTAGGGACAAGTTTGATACATGCATAAAAAGTTTCCAGTTGGTTTCGGTGGGTATATGAAGCAGTTTTGGTGTCATTGGTAAAAAACGTAATCCTGTGATCGCTCTGGAGTTGTTTTCGCTGGCCTCATTTGTGGCATTATTTTTGGTCTGCAGCCAATATTGCTGGCACATGGTATTCACATTATGTCTGTGGAATATTTGGGGATTCCCCACTTTTAACTCAACAATGAGCTTGTGTTGTGAAGTACTCATGAAATGTTGGTTGGCAGCCAAGAAAATAGTTCAGTTGTAACTCTTGAACCTCGCCTGTTGAGTGGTTGATTTCCCAGTATGATGATGATAAAATGATAATAATGCTTGGACTCCACACTGTAAGCCCATGGACATGTATATATATATATATATACACAAATCCATCCCTATACAGCATATTTACAAATCCTCTGTATTCAGCATATTCAGAATTCATTAATTTTTTTTAGTTTTTAGTGTTGCTTTCAAGTATTACAGTATGCATGGAGAAGAAGGATTTTTTTTAGTAGTAGTCTCCTGAAATTCACACAAAAAGCTGTGCCAGATGTTGATCCCGTGTATACAAGAGTCACAACCTATGCACGTTAAAACCAATACACTATTTGTCAAAGAGTAGGGTGTTCACCTGGTGTAGTGCTATTGCCAGACCCGGCAAAAATCTTCAGGTCAAGTCAATCTTGACGTTCAAATGCCATAATAATCGATATAATGATTGTGGGCATTTACAGAAAGACGAGACCAGATATGATACAAAAGACAGCGGTAAATGTATTGTAAATAAGACGCAGATCTTGGATGGGTTTTTTTTTTAAAGGAGTAATGTCTTTTAAGTTGAATTGTATTGTATACATGTTTATATCAATTACAAATACTGCTCATGGCATAGTATATATCTATGGAGAGGAAGGCTTAGTGCTGACAGGCACACAATATGTAACATGCAATCTTATTGCTTAGTACGCCGTAGTGTGTGTCTTCTTAAAATGATTTGATCCATGCGTTGATGCCTTTTACGCTGTGCACAACTGAGAAGTTAAGTGCGACTCTAAGAGGAACACCTTGGCTTTGTGATACACCCCAGGTGTATATTTATTGCACTATGGTGTTGAGTGGCATAATTATATAGATCTGTGACTTGCAATACCTGGCCCCAACGTTCTCGCCACCACATGTCAGGCTGGGCGGCTGCCGACTAGCCTGAAAATTTCATGGGCATAGCTTACAAACCCTGAACTTCCCACAACAACCCTGGCTGACAACAGTGAAACACTCATCAGAAACAGTTCGCTTTTAGCCACCTAGGTGCCAGAGTTTAGAGTCACGTCTTGGAATCTATCTCATCCAGTATTTTGTCCATGCTTTCTTTTCCTCGGCTCAGCTATTTCTCGCCATGAGCAAAGATGGTACGAGGGATGGACATCAAGCGTCTCTCTCTCTCTCTATAGTCGGCGCGATTAAGCTTATAGCACAGTTGCATTGTGCATCGCTCACATTATTAATGTCATGAATGTGCACAAAATAAAGGCAAGGACTGGGTGAAGTGGGTTGGGCATGAGGATGTAACATGAATTTCATCATAATTCATTAAGTCAATAATGATTTTTAAATTTAGATCGAGATGTAAACATCACCCCCAAACACTACCATCTGTATAACGTTTTCCGACCACACAGCCGTCACGCGAGAATTGCGAAGTGCTCAGAAAATTAAGACATCATGCCTTCATGACATAGAAATGGATTTATATAAAGTCCTCGTGTACATGTACAGTTTACTTTACAAAGAAATAGTTTGTTCATGTATGTTTAATGGCTGGAAAACTTCCCATAGGAGGGGAGAGTAGGCTCTGCAAATTGAAGGATTTTGATAAAGTCCCTTGATGATTTGTTTGTTCTTGGAATGATTAACATTTGTTGTTGGCTTGATGATTATATTCTAACTTAAATGTGCAAAAAAAAACTATATCCAACATAAACTTGCCTGACAGATAACATAGCTTGAAAAGAATTGCATGATCTTGATTTGATAGTGTGTAAAGCCTGCCGAGTATGTTTTGCGGTGATATTTGTTGTTCCCTCATTTCAATTTGACCTTTGACCTTTTGTAGGTAAAGGGCAAGAGAGGTCACGCAGCAGGCTTGGGGTCAGAGGGCAAAAGGAACATGGGATTGAAGCCTGTAAGTTGATACCTCCAGAAATATATTCAGTTTGAAAAAAGAATTGAGAATTTTACATTTCGAAATTTGAAGAAAAAAAAATTGAGTTTTATATATATACTAATACATTGTCATGGTTATTATTCAGATTTAAAATGTGAAGAATGTTATGAAAACTGAATTTTGTTAACTTTTCAAATCTCGATGGTGCATGTCTTAGCTATTTTAAAGACTTGGGATTTTAAATTTTAGTTGATTTTGTCAGAAAATATACAAATTTTGATGAGTTTTAACTAACTTAACCTGCAGAATTAACGAAGATTGTCCAAAACTCACCACTTTATAGTTGTTTGCATTTGCTTGTAAACATTTAGAGTAACATAGTTACATGTTCATGTAATTAATTGCACGAGCCCACTCCTTCCCTTTGTAAGTTCTGTACATGTGTATTTTGTCTACTAGTTTTTTTAGGTTTTTTTTTTTTCAAATTTGTAAATTAATTTCCAAATATCCAAACCCTCTGAATAAGCAATGCACTGAATATGCCAGTTCTTAAAAGAGAAATGAACCTTAAAAATACCATCTCAAGTCCTCAACTACTCACATCTGGCCAGCATAGTGCACTATTGTGTGCTATGTAGTCTTGTAACATAGGCCCACTTGAAAGATTGCACACTATTTCACCACTCAGTACATTCATACCACACCTGTTACAAAGTAGCAAAACAAGTACTTGTGTCTCTAAAACATTTCTTAAATTTTTTTTTAAAGGATGAAGACATCGAGTTGTACATAACTCTTTCAATAAAGTTTGCAACGACTGGTAGATCTATCTGTGGGTTCTTCACTGTCAGCATGCTTACGCTTCTGACTGAATTAGGCTTTATATTCAGGGAATAATTTTGCTTTACGAATTTCAATAGCATTTTTGGTCATAAGAGAAAAGCTCTCAACTAAGTAATGTACAGTCATATGTAAAATTATGCTATACAAAAGACTTTATGCACAGCAGTCTTTCAAAAATGTGTCCAGTGAAAAATTGTGATGCGATACCAGGAAAATTATTCCCTGATGTTGTTCCGTCTGTTATGTTATGTACACAACTTTTCATATTGTGACACAAAACATGTACTAGTATGTCAAAAACTTTAACTGAATCTCCTGTACATGTGTTACATGTTTGCCTCTTTTATCATGTCGTCCAATCTTCCTTAGCACTCGCCTGTCCATAAAAGCCTTGTTTCCTACATCCCTCAGATATACATGTAGAATGTTGTACCAATGAGCCTAACAAAATACCTATTGAGAATTGACTAGAAATACCAGTTTCCCTCTTTTGTAATGTGCATGTTGTCAAATCTTCTCCAGCAATCACCTGCCCACAAAAGCCCTTTTCCTTCATGTCCTTCCCTTCAATACAGAATCGTGTACCAAAGAACCAGGCTAAAAGACTCAACTGCCTGTAAAGACCATTTTCCATGTTTTCCTCTTTTATGATGCAGTTAGAGATCCGTCCACAAAAAGCCATATTCCTACAGTTGAATATAGAATCTTCTCCCAAAGAACAGGGCTAAAAGACCAACTGCCCATAAAAGATAATTTTCTTTTATCTTTCTTTGATGGTCTTTACAAACAGCTTTCACTGTACTCTTTTCTCTTCTCTATTGTTTGTTCTCTATGGCCCGTGTTCTGAAGTCGGGTTTAAAGTTGTGGTTTAAGTATGGATAGCCAATTGTTACATAAATCGCTAACATTAGAGATATCATATTTCAGCTCATTTGGCTCTCAAATCATTCATAATTGTCTAGGAAGTATAAGTAGATGATTGTCTTCACCATTGAAGAATCAGGAAAGAGCACAGTAAATATAAGAAAAATACAACTTAATACAAATTTGACACTTTTGGCTTCCCGTAATTTTAGCACAGAGTTAGACCATGGTCTAAGTTAAACCTGACTTCAGAATACGGGCCTTTGTGTTTTCCAAAAGGTTATTTCCATGGAATTTTTGTGTCAGCCAATGAATATTGTTAGAATTTTTTTTTTATAATTGATTGGCCCATATGGCCTTTTTTTTAATTTGCATCCAAGATAAAATCATACATTTAACCTGATAAAACAATATTTAAATTTATTTCATGTACTCTGTAAAGCCCATTCTTGGCTCTGGGTAGTGCATCTTTAAACTGTTTGTAAATATGAATGACTTTATGTGTGTGACGGAATGCACAAGTGGAACATGTTCTTAGTTGCTATTACTTCTAGGGAAATGTTTAGCACAAGAGAGGGCTGAACAAGTTGTGGGTAAAGACGTGCGTTTATGCGTAACTTATATAAAGCTGTACCGAACCGGCCCCTAGTTCTTAAAAAAAAATAAAAAATCATAAATAACAAGCTTGATTTCTATTACAAATTTGCTCACGACACTGGCACAAGATTTCAATACGAAGTGGTGTGGTTGTGGTGGTTCTGACTCTTGCCTTGCCATCAAGAGGGTTGTGTGTTCAAAACCCACCGTGAACTCGCGTCCTTCACCCAGGTGTTTAGTGGGTACCCGGTAGGATGTGAAAGTCACTCTCCATACCAGTATTGTGAGCACCTCAAATGGTGACTAGGTGGAATACTCCCTCGGGAATGGAGTATGTGCATTAAGTTGTGTGTGGGAATGGCTGATTGCATCTAATGACCGGGGTAATAATATCTGCAAGCGCCTGAATATGTACAGTCTGTATCATAAGCACCTTTCTAAATAACAAGATTATTTTTATTTTTCTGCCATCCCATATCAAAAGGATGCAACTGTGTGAAATGACTTTCTTAGTAAATGAGGAAAATATGTCTTTGTTTTATGTGGATATATATAGAGTTGCTTGTTTTTTTATTATCAATATATCTGAATTTAGTCCGGTCTGTTAGCGTCAAAAACACCCTACTTGTGGACACGGTGGACAAAAGCATAATTTTTTCTCCAGACCTTTGTTTATGTATGAGAATTAAAAATGGGGTATGCTCCAAAAAATCTGGCTGCAGGAACAGTGAAAAAAATGGGTGAAAATGTCAGAATTTATGAGTTTAGATTGGTCTGATATATAGACTAGCGCTAGTGCAAAACTCAATAGCAGTGCATTATTTTGCATTGGTTTAGTTCTTGAATTCAGACCCTTTTTGAACAAATATTCTGTTTGTCCTCACATCTCAATGCACTAAATATCTGAATGCAGATGCTAAACAAGCCGAAGGGTGGTGGTGGAGGGGGTTGAATGTTGGTGTGTATGTACATATTTTGGTCTTGGGGTAAAGATGTGCCATACACATTTTTTGCAAGTGTTGGAAATTGTGTTGCCATGGTAACAGTGTATTATGACAAAAAATAAGGTAAAAATCTTGCAGTTAGAACTACTTCCTCTGTTTTCATCAGATTCTCATGAAATTTGGCACACACATTGGTCTTGAGGTGAAGATGTCTAAGACACATTTTTGTGTGTCTTTCGGAAATTTTGTTGCCATGGTAACAACATAACATTTGGTGAAAATTGGGAAAAAAACCTTACAATTCAAATTGCTTCATCAGTTTTCAATCAATTCACATGAAATTTGGCACACACATTGGTATTAAAGTAAAGATGTACAAGGCACTTTTTGTGTGTGTTTCAGAAATTGTTTTGCCATGGTAACAACATATTATATGGCAAAATTTAGGTAAAAACCTTGCAATTTGAACAACTTCATCAGTTTCAAACCAATTCTCATGCATGAAATATGGCTCACACATTGGCCTTGAGGTAAAGATGTGCAAGAACCTTTTTTTTTTGCATTTGTCAGAGAGTGCATTGCCTTGATAACCACATATAGCCAGAAATGCAGGGAAAACTCATCAATTGTGAATCAATCTACTTCTCTGTTTTCAGCCTGTGCTCAGAAAAGTTTACACAAATATTCATTTTTGGTAAAGATTCATATTCAGTGTTAAAGGGGAATCCAGCCTTGGTCATAAAATGTTGTGTGGAAAAGGAGAAAAATAAGAATGGTGAAAGTTTGAAAGCAATCGGACAAGCAAAATAAAGTTATGGCTGCTTTAAAATTAAGATCCCTAAGGCTACTAGTATGTAGATTTCAAATTGACAATGGGTAAGTAAATTATGACAAGGGGCGAGGCTGCAAGGACAACTTTCCCATTGGCCTTGTACTTTGATTTTTGGTTTTCTCCTAAATTCCATTGGGGCCGTAATATAAACCTGTTAGTATAATGTTTTATGTCCTCATGAAAGAAAGATACAATTTGAAGTAAAACTTTTGAAAAAGACATTTTAGTCAATTAATTATTTCTGTACATGGAAGAGTGGTCCTTCCCTTACATCATTATGACATCACGTATGCGGCCAATTTGAAGTCTTCATGGGTATATAGTGATTACCAATGTTTACAACTTTTATATATTCACAACTTTCTTATGGTTTGTCTGATATTGTTTAAACTTTGACCTATTGTCTGATTTTTCCTTTTCCTCTAAAAACAAGTGTTTATTTGGGTTGGATTCCCCTTTAACATCATAAAATAGCGCAGGGTATTCATGGTATTAATCACATTCAATAACATTTATAGGTTCTTTTTTTTGGGGGGGGGCGGAGGAGGTCCTTAAAAACTGACAACATAAAAATATAGAAGGTTAAAGGCCATGGCCATTAGGAACTTAAACACTCTTAAAGAAAGCACCCCTTCCATTTTTTTTTGGGGGGGGGGGGCCTTTAGAAAATTGCCACATAAAGATTAAAAGGAAATAATTACAACTAGGAACTGAACCCCCCCCAAAAAAAAAAAAGGGGGGGAAGAAAAATCCTTTACACTTCAGCGTATTAATTTAAAGCCTAAAACATTCTGGTTTGATAAAAGATCATTTCCGGTGCCCAATTAATCAACGTTTTATTTATCTCCTACTCAGTATTTGTTCATTTCAGTTCTTACTCTGACTTTCTTACATCACTTTTTGCACTTTTTGCACTTTAGAGCTTTACCATACCTTCTTGTTTTGTTTCCTCTCCCCCCCCCCCCCTCTTTTTCTCCCTCTCTAAGTACATTTTTCTTTGCTATTTTAAATCATTATTATCTAGCAACAATTATTCCATTTTGAATGCCTACACCTACACTGAAATATAATACCATGACATTTATTATTTTGGCTACACTCTGTCCTAAATAATACTATTAGCTATATTTAATGTCTAGTTTAAAGAATTGAAGAAATGGCTGTCATGATATTATATTTTGGTAAAGGTGCATCAAATTCATAGTTGCAGCATTCAGAATGGAATAACTGTTGCTTGAAAAAAAAATGGATTTAGTTTTTTTCCGAAAATCCTCTGTGAAAATTTTAGTTATATCACTGAGTTTTCCCATTCCTGCAGTTACCACCATCTGAAAGGGATATGACTAGAATATATGTAGAGAAATAAAAGTCATCATTTGCTCAATGAACAGTGAATACGTCCGTCCTTACTCCAATGGAAAATTATTTGCATTTTTTGTGACAGTCAGATCTTGCATCCAACAATTTTGCTACTGAAACATAATATTCATTTTTTGACAATTGGAGATGTAGGATGTATAAAGCAGGGGGCTGTCACAGAAATATACTGAAAAAATTAAATGAAAGAAAATAGAAGGCAAAAATTTATTGTGCACATATGCATATTTTTTATATGGTATGTTATTGATACATGGATTTGCAAGTGAATTTCTAAAACAAGTGCAGAGATTTTTGTATATATATATTTCTATAATTAGTTGCATGATTAAGGTACACTTTATAATATGTCAGAAAAAATATACTTGGAGAGAGAGAGAGAGTGTAAAAAAGAAGAGAGGAACCATAAGATGGTATGGTGAAGATCAAAATCAAGAGTGATGTGATATAGTTAAAAAGAAAGAGTAGGAATGGAATATGAATAACAGACTGAGTAGGAGAATATAAATAAACAATGATTAATTGGCTACTGCAAACAATTTTTTACCAAAGCAGAATGCATTAAACATCAAATGAACGGTCTGAACTCTGAAGTGCAAATGACTCTTCTTACCTTTTAATGGGGGGGGGGGTATTTTTCTGCTCAAAAAATATATCAGCCCCCTATTTTTTCAGGGGGGGGGGTTAAGTTCCTAGTCATAATCCTTTAACTTTTACTTTTATGAGGTCATTTTCTAAAGACCCCCCCCCCAAAAAAAAAGGGACTAATGTCTCGCTTTAAAATCCAAAGACCCCTGAGGGGCAAAGGCGTAGACTGGTTGAGCATGGGGAGATAGAAGTGGTATGGGGGAGGGGTGCACATCTTGGGGAGGTGGAACTAAGGTTTGGAAAATCAGCCGTTGAAAGTAGAATGGGTTCACATTTTGTTTTGCTTGCCAGTGTTGGAACTCCGTTGCCACAGCGGAAGGTTTCACATTCACCCAGTGTACCCCCAGCCTATGCCCTTGAGGGGATGCTTATTTCAAGAGTGTTAATGGACACCACCTTTAACCTTTATTTTGATGTCAGATTTTAAGGACCAATCCCGCTCCTCCCCCAAAACCTAGAAATGTTACTGAAGGTGATTAATACCCCCACACTCATATATTTTAATGCAGTTTAGAATTTGATATGAATCTTTACCCAAAGATGAATATTTCTTCCAACTTTTATGAGCACTGACTAAAAAAAGGGGAAGTTGTTTGATCCACAATGAGTTTTCCTGCATTTCTGGCTATCATATGTGGTTACCATGGCAATATACTCTCTGACAAATGCACACAAAAAATGGTTCCTGCACATCTTTACCTCAAGGCAAATGTATGAGCCAAATTTCATGAGAAATGGTTCAAAACTGATGAAGTTGTTCAAATTGCAAGGTTTTTACCTAAATTTTGCCATATGATATGTTGTTACCATGGCAACACCATTTCTGAAACACATACAAAAAGTGCCTTGTACATCTTTACTCTAATACCAATGTGTGTGTCAAATTTCATGAGAATTGATTTAAAACTGATGAAGCAGTTTGAATTGTAAGGTTTTTCCCAATTTTCACCAAATAATATGTTGTTACCATGGCAACAAGATTTTTGAAAGACACACAAAATGTGTCTTAGACATCTTCACCTCAAGACCAATGTGTGTGCCAAATATCATGAGAATCGGATGACAACAGAGGAAGTAGTTCTAACTGCAAGATTTGTACCTTATTTTTGCCATAATACACTGTTACCATGGCAACACAATTTCCAACACATGCAAAAAATGTGTCTTGCACATCTTTACCCCAAGACCAAAATATGTACATACACACCAACATTCATCCCCCTCCATCACCACCCTTCGGCTTGTTTAGCATCTGCATTCAAATATTTAGTGCATTGAGATGTGAGGACAAACAGAATATTTGTTCAAAAAGGGTCTGAATTCAAGAACTAAACCAATGCAAAATAATGCACTGCTATTGAGTTTTGCACTAGCGCTAGTCTATATATCAGACCAATCTAAACTCATAAATTCTGACATTTTCACCCATTTTTTCACTGTTCCTGCAGCCAGATTTTTTGGAGCATACCCCATTTTTAATTCTCATACATAAACAAAGGTCTGGAGAAAAAATCATGCTTTTGTCCACCGTGTCCACATAATTCCGCTAACAGACCAGACTAATTTGGGGGCTATGTGACTCCAATTAATTTAGCATCATGTAGAGCATACAAAAAGCATCCCAAATCAAGGAAAAGGTCAGTAAAAAAACCTCAGAGTTGCTTCCTTTTGTCATTGAACCAGTGGCGGACTGGACCCGGAGGAGACAAAGCATTGGAGGGGCACAGCATTGTTAACAAACAATACAGTGCCCCTCTAATCATTTTCTCCTCCGGGTCACGGTCCGCCACTGCATGGAACCACAGTATTATTATCATTATAATTGAACGTTTTATTTTGCTTTTGTTTATTTTTTCAGGACACCTATCCATTTGTGTACGTACTGACCCAATCACCGCACAAGTCCCATCTACCCAAACCAGACAAATCAGCCAAAGACAAGGAGAAGACCAAAGATGAAGAGTTTGCTGAAGCTAACAGGGACATGAAGATCAGCTGGCTATCAAAGTAAGCTTCATCTCCAAAGCCCCCGTCACACCAGACGGACTACGTTTCATAAATGGTTGTTTACTCGCCCTTTAAAATCATGTAACTTCTGAAGGTTTCCATGGCGAAGAAGAATAGTGTAGTAGCTTTCACGGTACCCCATGTATCTTTCTTGGGCAAGTGTTGGTCCTGAAAAGGGACCACCCAATAGCGATGCTTCGACAAGTGTGTTCTTGTCGTCCTCAGGAGAATAAAATCATTGGATTTTTTTTTTTCTTGGTCGGGAGAAAAATCTTTAATTATTTGGACTCTTATAATGTATGATCCGAGTGCATTCTTAAACTGTCTTTTCTTTTGTAGCTCGACATCATCCTACAACTCATATGAATTGTTTTTTCATTATATTTACCATTTTGAGACTTGGCCCTGTATTTAGATTAAATCCATTCACAACAAGTTCCTATCTTCCTGCTTTGTGTACAATGTTGTGGAGCTCAATAAACTTTAGGAGGCACGAAGTTCAAGATAATTCTTTATTTTTCTGTCTTTTCTTAGCTTGTTTCATAAGTTAATAGAGAGATAAAAGAGATTTTTTAGACTTTTTAGAAATTGTGTTGAGCAAAAAAGGAACTACTTGCAACGTTTCTGAACACTTTGGCATGTTCAGCAAACTTTAGGAGCATAAAATTTTATTTTTGTTTCAGGCTTGAAGGTGATGACCTGTACAAAGAGCTAGCTGAGCAGTATCCCACGCATCTACCTCTCTACGTAGCTCAACTGAACAAGAAAGAAAATCAGAAGGTAAAAGATTATGATGATGATGATGATGATAATGATGATGATGAAAGTGGTCATAGTGATGATGACGGTGATGATGGTGATGATGATGGTGATGATGATGATGGTGATGATGATGATGATGATGATGATGATGATGATGATGATGATGAAAGTGGTCATAGTGATGATGACGGTGATGATGGTGATGGTGATGATGAAGATGATGATGATGACAATGATGTTGAAAGTGGTTATAGTGAGGATGATGGCGCTGATGATGTTGGTGATGGTGATGATGGTGATGATGATGATGATGATGAAAGTGGTCATAGTGATGACGGTGATGATGGTGATGATGATGATGACAATGATGTTGAAAGTGGTTATAGTGAGGATGATGGCGGTGATGATGTTGGTGATGGTGATGATGGTGATGATGGTGATGATGATGATGATGATGATGATGATGATGGTGATGGTGATGATGATGATGATGATGATGATGATGATGATGATGATGATGATGAAAGTGGTCATACTGATGATGACGGTGTTGGTGATGATGATTGTGATGATGGTGATGATGATGATGGTGATAATGATGATGGTGATGATGATGATGATGATGATGATGAAAGTGGTCATACTGATGATGACGGTGTTGATGGTGATGATGATTGTGATGGTGATGATGATGGTGATGATGATGATGGTGATGATGATTGTGATGATGATGATAATGGTGGTGATAGTGATATTGATGATGATAATGACGATGGTGAAGATGATGTCAAAATAGCATGGGCCTCTGTTCCTTCTTTACTGTCCGCAGGAAAGGAGCAAGAACCTTCAAGACATTGTAGAAGCTGCCAATCAGGTAATCTCTTTGATTGACCAATCAGAGCTGGCGATATTTGTAGCCATCAAGAATGATACAAGACCGGATGCAGTCAGTATAAAACAGTAAGTGTGACTTGTATGCAAAAATTATGGCAAAAATTACATTCCTGATGTAATCTCCATTTCAGCTAAAAAAACAGTGTGTATCAACTAGATATTCTGACCTCTTAGACCTTACTGTGATGGTCCAAATAGTTTCCTCTCTTACAGAGAGTTTGCATTGATCTCATTAATCACAACTATGGAAAGCCTGCATCTAAAATGCATACAGGGTATGTCTATTCAAAGACCCATATGCTGATGTCTGGTTACTATAGATAGCCAATTGTGATATAAATATCCTACAATAGAAGTTCAAGGTATCAGCTAATATGACTCTGAAATCATTCTTAATTGTCTGGCGAATATTAATGAAATAATTGTCTTCACCATTAAAGAATTAGGGAAGATCACGGTAAGCAAAAAAAAAATGCAATGTTAACAAATTTTTGGCTTCCCATAATTCTAGCACAAAGTTAGACAATGGTCTAAGTTGAACCTGACTTCAGAATACTCTGATTTCTAAATATGATGTTTACTTCTACCAGCATCAGTGTCTTAACAATCAGTGTTCCTTTTCCTAGTTCCCAAACGGACATTGTGCAGTTTTCATGTATGAGGAATTAGGACATTCATGGGTTTCCATATTTGAGACTGATTAGATCACTTGTAACTCCTTGTAAAATAGGTGCCTGGTGGGTGTTTCATAAAGCCGTTCGTAAGTTAGGAACGATTTTATGAACGACTGGTGATCCTTTCTTACGAACATGTTTGTCATTTACCACAGGCAAAGATCACCAGTCATTTGCAAGTTATGAACAGCTTTATGAAACACCCACCTGGATTACTGTCACGCTTCTGCCTAAATTGTTATGCTTATATCATGTCAAGCATTCACAAAATGTGTGATTTTAACTGACCGTTGTTATAAGCTACTGAAATCCTTTCATCCGATTGGCTCAGAGCAACTTTGTCAGTAGAAAGGAAATGTTTCATGAAACACTCCTCTGTTTGTTACTAGGGAAATGGAGAAGCAGAAGCACCACCTTATATCAGCGCTGTGTCTCAAGGGGGTCGCAGTGGCAGATCAACTACTCGCAGCAACCCCTGAGACGACCCAAGCGGACAAGGATTCTTCTTCTGCCGCCACGGCCACAACCACCACCACCACTTCATCTACGGCACCTACCACATCCACAACAGCAACGGCAACACCACCGGCCAGTGCGTCGGCAGAAGTGAGCACCTCGGCTGTCTTGGATGAAGACGCGGCACTACGGGAGGAGATGGAGCACACGTATACAGAAGTCTTGAAGTGGGCAGATGCCGAGGAGAAGAAGGTAGGGTACAGTATGAGCTGAATTTATTTTGGTGTCCGTTTCATTTTGCTACTTTTACGAGTCTGACATCTTTGATTTTCCACTATGTAAATGACCATCAGTTCATCTATCTATTTACTTGTAATGTAAGTCTAACTATGTACATGTACATGTATCTATGTATCTGCTATCTATTTATGTATGTATCTATGTATGTATGTATGTATCCATCTATCTATCTGTCTGTCTGTCTGTCTGTCTGTCTGTCTGTCTATCTGTCTGTCTGTCTGTCCGTCCGTCCGTCCGTCCGTCTGTCTATCTATCTATCTACTATCTATTTATGTATCTACCTATCTCTATATCTATCTATATATCTGTCTGTCTGTCCGTCCGTCCGTCCATCTATCTATCTCTACATATATCTATCTGCCTGCCTGCTTGTCTGTCTGTCATTATGTCTATCTGCCTGTCTGTCTGTCTATCTATCTATCTATCCATATATCTATCTATCCGTCTGTCTGTCTATCTACTATCTATTTATGTATGTATCTACCTATCTCTATATCTATCTATATGTCTGTCCGTCCGTCCATCTATCTATCCATCTCTACATATATCTATCTGCCTGCCTGCTTGTCTGTCTGTCAGTATGTCTATCTATCTATCTAATCTATCTATCCATCTATCTATCTATCGAACTGTCTATCTATCTATCGAACTATATCTATCTGCCTGCCTGTCTGTCCATCCACCGATTCATCCATCTATCTATGTTTTTTTTATATCTCTCTTTAGGTGTTACTCTTCACAACTAGACACGCTCAGGTCAGCAAACATCAAGGACGTAGACTCAAGTGTATGCTCAAACAACAAGAAATGGAATCTAGGCCTACCAAGGATGGCGAACTCAGGATAATTGAGGTATTCAATAACACCATAGATATCAAATACTGCATTTATAATAATAAAAAGAATAATGGAGATATCTTGTAACATGCACACACCGTTCAAAGACGGTTGTGGCGTTAGCTCAGTAACATTTCCTTTAGATATATCCATAAAAACTACAAATATACAAGTAAAACGAATTCTACATATTACATAATAAAAAAAGGTACGTAACTTACCATAAATACAATTATGCATCACTCATCAGAATTCCTAGCTACATCTTGATGGGATTTGGTGCCCTGCTGCTCCGTCCCACACAATTTAAGGGAGAAAGGACATTTATGTGCCATCTATATCTAGTAAACTATTCTATCAGAGGAGTGGAAGAGGGGGGTTTCTAAAGGGAATATATTCTGAGATTATGTTTTGAAGGTGTGGAATAAGCTTTTTAATTCTATTCTAGCGGATGCTGGTAGCTGGTGAAGGTTATTGAGTATTGGATTGATAATTCCTTGAAATGTTTGGGTATTGTGAAAGGCTGTCGGGCTGAATCTGGGATAATGATATCCAATAAACCTTGCGCATTACATCATCGCGCCGCCATCTTAGAGGCTAAAGCCATTGTCTTGCATGTAGTGATGATCTGCAGCTGGAACATCTCTGACAACTCTGTTTACATGTACTCCTATATCCTCTGAGGGAGGGCGCCATGAGATTATGATGTTATATGTTTAAGGTATATTAATTTTGAAGCTCATAGAGATGTTTGCGAGAATGTAGGCTTAAAAAACAAGCGTAACAAACGTGTAACCACCCACAGTGCCCCTTAAAATTGTAGACTAATCCATCATACGATGATCGTGCAGTGATGCCAATTTTCAGACTAAAAACTGAATTCAGACTTTTTAAACTTATTTTCAGCCATAGAAATCACAATTTGTGTACGAACTAGCTCATTCTAGATGATTTTTCAGACTTTTTCATCAATTTGAAGTGGAACGTTGTGGCCCAGTGGATAAGTCTTCTGAATTTGAAACAGAGGGTCGTGGGTTCGAATCCCAGCCATGGCGTAATTTCCTTCAGCAAGAAAATCATCCACATTGTGCTGCACTCGACCCAGGTGAGGTGAATGGGTACCCGGCAGGATTAATTCCTTGAATGCATGAGCGCTGAAAGGCAGTTCGAGCTAAAGCCGGGGTAATAATAACAATGCGCCTCGGAATAGAATATTTCTAGATAGATGGCGCTATATAAATGCCTATTATTATTATTATTATTATTATCCCTGATTGTAGTCGATGTAATTTGGCATTAATTTTGTGTTTTCTCTTTTCTATTTTCATCCAGGTGTACAAATCATTAGGATGGGATCATATAGTAGAACATGCAGTCAGCTGGCTTCCTGTCAAGTATCCACCAAACTTCCTCCCATTCTAGACCTGTCTGTCCTTGGTCCATTTTAGACCCGTTCTAGACCTGTCCTTGGTCCGTTTTCGACCTGTTCTAGACCCGTCCTTGGCCTGTTTGGACCTGTTCTAGACTAGTCCTTGGCCTGTTCTAGACCTGTCCTTGGTCCATTTAGACCTGTTCTACACCAGTCCTTGGCCTGTTTTAGACCTGTTCTAGACCAGTCCTTGGTCCATTTTAGACCTGTTCTAGACCAGTCCTTGGCCCTATTTTTGACCTGTTTCGGGTCACTTTAGGATTTCTTCATTCGTGCTGCAAGCTAAGATGTTCCTATCGCCCGTTGCTCTCTGTCAGCCATCTGTACGGGGTTGTATCAACGCCTGGGGCTGTTACACGAAACCTAGCGATTGATCTTACAAGTGATCTGTATGCCTGATTGCGCATAACTTATTAATGCAATCAAGTATATAATGAGCCCTAGATCAAATGATTAGTTTAGTGTAACCTGTCCGTTAAAAAAAAAGTGATTAAAGGTCAACTGATGTTTTGAAAAATGATTTGTTGCCTTTGTTATCAAGAAACGGCTCTCTCGTCGAAGACTTGGTGATTTTTCCAATAACACGCAGACGTGGTCTCCAACGGGTGAAAACAAATCAGAGTCAGCGTTTGAATTGAGGACTGAAAGCTTGGATAATTTGTGAAGCAGTAATCCAACAATCTTCTGAGAAAGAAAGAATATGTGTGTAATAACCACATGTCAAGTGTGCAAATGTGATATGTCTTTGTGTGAATGATAGCTAGATATAATAATAACCATATTTAATTGATGAAAGATGTCTAAAGGTAGAAGAGTTATCTATACATACTTTTTACATAACATAGAGTGGACAAACGAGTTCAGATGCAGTACTTTGAGTATAGAAGGGAAGTCTTGTTTTACCATCGCTCTATATTTATTGGAACATTTTGTCTTTTCTCAGGAGTAGCGTAGAATCAACAGTATTGTCGGAAAGACACGCCCTTTATTTGATGTGTCAACGTTCTAAAACTTGTGATAAAGTAACTTTCGTTAGTCATATTATGTGAATGTTAACCTGTAAATGTTTACAGCCTCATGTTCATGTCCCGGTTGGTCGTATGTCAGGGCCCTGTGTCATAATGCTTAGTAATTGATCATAGACAGAATTTCATGATTAAATGCATTGACCACAGTGTACAATTATTCATGAAAATCAAACGTACGATCAATCACTAAGCCTTGTGGTACATGGCCGTGATTGGCTTACCCACAATGGCTATGCCCATTTTGTCTAATGTATGTTTGGTCCAATTATCTCTGACGGAGCGTTTCAAGAAAATATTTGCAATCACTGATTTCCGATGCAATTTGCGATTGATAGATCAATTTTAGCTGTAGCAAGTCAGTTTGCCCTCCTTTCATCTCACTTGGCTTTATTCCAGTCTGTAAAGTTCCTCTGCTTTATTGCCTTTTTTAACCTTGATTTTTATGTTTTATTGTATATATCTTGATAATATGAATAATGTCCTATTTGTACTCCCGCCACCCTCTTCCTTTAATGACTGCACTTTTGTTTTTTTTAATAACCAGAAATTTTTTACTTAGTTCAGGAATGGATTAAAATAGTGTTATCTTGTATTGTGAAGTTTTTAAGTGTAGAAGACTCTAGAATTGATTAACAGCCCCAAGACTCACAATTTCATACCATTTTTGAATTATTATTATTTGAATCTTTGTAGATTTAATTTGTGCTGTTAATGATACTTTGTCCAAATACGAAATTTGGGATATCTTATTTAGCCAACGAACAGGTCACCGGTCATGCAAAAAGCTTTAAAAAAATTATAAAATACTTTTGGGCCTAAGTGTTGGGACTTGTGCGGGTTTTCAGGCAACACTTACATAGGATGTTAACACCAGATGTAAACACAGAACTCGAAATCAACCATTTGGGTTGTTGATAGGGTGTTAATGAATTGTATCACAAGTTTTCTGGAGAGCTAATATAAAACTTGGCTGTCATGTTATTGCTACCCTTGTTGGCCTTCTCCACAGTTATATTTTGACTATTGACAATTTAGCAGGGCAATATTACAGGTCCCTAGCTTTAAAGCTATAAAAACAACTGATTTTAATGAAAAAAAATATATAAGAGGCAGCTTTGTAACCCCCCCCCCTCCCCCCCATCTTGGATAAAAAATATTAAAAAATTCTAGTGGTGCTACTCTTTAGACTCACCAGCCAAAATTTGCAACCCTGTATTGCAATTTACTTTGGACCCAATGGGAGTTTTCAAGACTATTTTTAAATTTTCCATGAGGTATTGTGGGGAGGGAATTTGCCCCATGCCCTACCGACAGCGTGCTCTTTTTTAATCTAGTATGTCATTGGTTTTGAATAGTCCTCTTGGGATTGTGGTCTTTCTAGTCTGTGCACATCTTATTTCATACAATGTTAAGAGTTTTACATTTATATATATTTGTAAAGACAAGGAATGTATCTAAATCTATTCAATGAAGAACTTTATGTGTACTTGGGTTTGACAGATATGTATCAAGAATTTTTTTTTTTTTGTCCGGAGACTGTCTGGTAATGCCACTGAAACGTTTTTTTTTTAACCACTGTTCAGATTTAGTGTAGGGATAATCACAAAGCAATGGCTTAAGTACACGATTATGGTTAGTTTCAAGTTATGATTATGACAGAATCATGGTTTTGAAACATGTACATTTTATTTTCCAGTGACAATCATATTGTACTTGTAAAGAGCTTCTTGAAGGATTTTTTTGTATAACCTTATACGTGATTTCGCTGTTTAGTACAACTCACTGCCACAAGCAAGACTGGTATACCAAAACTTAAAAACAATAGTTGGTTGGAGTTTGGAAATCGAGTCAGTGGACTCCTATCCTTTGGTAAGGAATATATATATATATGCAAGTCCCTTGGATAGGATGTAAAATGACTGGTCCTCTGTTTGATTACTTTCTGTCTGAATAAAGCAACCAGCCAAAGGTTACAGATGAGTGTTTCATCAAGCAGTGATTAGCAGTGACAGCTGTTATAAGCTACTGAAATGCTGGTATCTCATTGGCCGAGAGCAATGTGTGGGTGAAAAATCACTCAGAAGATTTGTAAAATGCTCCCTGAGGCCATGTTAAGTTTACTGATTGGTCATGTAGAACGTGTTTACAATTGATTGCAACTAATTATTGCAATCAATTATAAAAGTCGGCCCTGTGGCTGTGATCAATAACTAACATTTGTGTTACAGCACTATGGGCTTCAAATGTTGCAAACCTTTACAGTCATGTGATTTATCTCAAGTTCTTTCTTAGTTTTTCTCTTTGTCATGATGAAAGTCTAATTTTTTCTGAAAATGTGTGATATGTGAAAAAACGGTCTTCTAAATTTTTGTTCCTTTAAGGGTTTTTAGTTATTATAATAAGCATAATCTCCACATTATGGCTACTTCCATGTTGTATTTACTAAAATTAAAATATATTTCATTTTTTGTTCATGGGTTTATATTTGATTTCTACATTTTTCTGTACATTTGATATGCAATTCTTGTTAACTGAAATCATACATGGTTGTCTAATGTGCATTCCTGTGGTATGTTGTTTGGTGATAGTAGGTATGTTTTTTAATTGTCCTAATTATACACTTTAAAGGAAAGAAACTGCAGGGATCAAGGCAGGTCCCATATTTATGAAATCTTGATAAACCTAATAATCATATGGCAGTGTTAGTGTGGTCAATTAAATCAGGTTGCATCTAGTTTTGGGGATTTATGAATATGTGACAAGTTGGTTGATTTGTGGTTTGGTAAAGTTACGCCTTATATTCTATGTTGTGCAAAATTCACATCAGGATCAGATACTCTTTGGTTGGGTAAAAATGTGCATCAATGTCTTATTTTCTTGTTTAAGATAAGAATTGTGATACGAACATGTCAAATTTGTTTTATCTATTGGGAAAAATGGCTAATATTCCCAACCAATCTAAGCATCAACTCTTTTTAAATGATCTTTTAAACAACTACCTGCTGCATTTTACCCAACAATTAGCAAACAATTCCAAATTTTAATATACTTGACCTTGTTTGGAAAACCAATGTTATGTGAAGTAATTATTATTGATTTTGTGTATATTTTGTTTGCTTGCATTGTAAGTCTAATCTTTAGTCCAATGTTGTTAATGATGAAAAAATAAATCTAACGTTTGTTTTGGGACTCTGCTTTCTATCTCGCCTTTCCAAAGTGAATGCAGACTATCGGTATGATTGTGATATGCTTTGCAATTTTTTTTTTAATTGATGATTTTATATATAAATGTGCAGTTTACATTGTTGTTCATACATGTACGTATTGTACAAACTTTAAAATTCTCAGCTATCCCTCTGCAAGTCTGCAATTGTAATCATATAGTCATATTGTATCATGTCTTTTTGTGTCTAGATTCCTGTAGTTGATAAACAAACCAAGTTTTAATCAGGCATTTCAAGAATTTGCAAAAAAACGCCAGTGTTAATTTAACACCAGCCTGGTAGCTATATCAGTCCACATCAGAGAGGTGTTGAAACAACACCAGTTTGGCGTTAGGCTAACACCAATTTGGCATTTAAGCAACACCAATTAGTGTTAAACCAATATTGGTTTGATTCTTAACTGGTGTTGTTTCAACACCTCTTTGGTGTGTACCGATGTAGATACTGGGCTGGTGTTAAATCAACTCCTGTGTTTTTGCAGTGTAGGCAAGCTATGGCTGTTAAAAAAGTGATGTTTAAATCTGTTAACTCTTAATCTCCTTCTTTGATAACTTTTTAGGGAAACACTATAGCCACCGATTTTATGGAGAATATATTTATATTGAGAACACTGCACATTACTAGTCACAAACTGGTACATTCTTATAAGATTCATGTAGCCAATAACTTTGAAATTGAAAACTTTGTAATTCTTTTTATGTGTCTTCCACATGATTAAAAGTGATTAATTACAGGGTCCTTTTTAGTAGAGAACATTTCTTATCATATTAACCTATCATATAGTACCATTTATTCTTGCATTTGACTTTTAAAGAGAACAATCTTATACTCGTACATGGACTATAGTTTTGATGATATATAGATATATTCTTAACCTAAATTTGTACGGGAAGACGATCTGCAGCCATAATAAACCAAAGTACTAATAAATTCAATGTTTCGCATGATATTTAAATAATGGTTGGTATCGAAAGTTTGCAAGCCAGCAGGAATGCCCGACATAGCAACAGACAATACATGCACTTTGGATTTGGGTATAGCAGTTTATTTGTCAAAAGTATGCATTTTAATATCTAGTAATGTGGTCACGAGATTAAAAAAAAAACGCCTAGAAAATTGTCTATAAAAGCAAGAAAGGTTTTGTCATTATACTCCAGATAAAGCTTCTTGGAACCAAGGTAATTAAACTCTACATATGAAAAATTTGGACATTTACCTCATTCAATTGAAGTTTGAAATAGGACAGTGCCTTTTCTTTCAATTTCAGTTCTAAGCCCATGTTCTGTTATGTATTCATGTATTAGTTATGTGTTTGAAGGGGACCTTTCAAGAAAGATGTGTTGTATATCAAGGTTTACATTTCCACTTCGATATATTTCATTCTAATCACAATAAACCAGCAGCATACTGTAAACAAAGCAGATAAATAGAAATTAGATTGATACAGGATTAACTGCACTAGATAAAAAGTCATATCGTGATGGAAATAGTACTGGAGCGCCGTCTGCACCAGCCAAAGTTTTCAATTAATCGCGCTATTTCTTATCGGCAAATTATCCTAATCTGAGCAATCTCAAGATCATTTGTAGTGGAGACGCAATCATCGCGATAGTTCGCTGGATTAATCCTGAGATTGCATTCCTATGAAGACAACTTAGGATTATTTGCAAAATAGCGCGCTATTTACGAATTATCCCGCTAAGTCGCAGGTTCAGATTCACCCTAGATTCAACTCTGGATTATTTATTCACGGTGTCAGACCATAGTGCATTGATGCCTCGCTTGAGCTGGTGGAGATAGGGGTTTCGAGATTAATCGCAAAGAGGTCTGATCAGGTTAAAATCTTGAGATTGAGCAAAGCGAATCAGGGCCCTGTGAAACAAATATCAGCAAGTGATCATGGGATTGATTATTACAATTGATGACATTGATTATTATGTATGATCAATTGTAAAATCAGCCTATGATCGATTGCTAAGCTTTATGATACTGGGCCGAGATTTAGTTAATCCTTGTGATGAATTAGGTCTTGTTCAAGCAATCTGTCCACATTCATCGTTTTGAAACGTAGTTCACTTGCTAATGCTTGGAAGTCATCCAAATTGCATTTTTTTTTCATTTAGGGCTCCTTCATTGTTTCAATATGCAAGAAATCTTTGTATGATTGGTCCCCTTTGTTCAACCAAATGAAACAATCATTGTTAATTAATAATTGTTCAAATGTAAACTGGTAAACTTGTCTGAATTGAAATGTATATGTGATAGGACTCGAGGGCTGCATAGATAAACCCATGATACATGTGATACCCACAGTAGCTGCTAGGTTAGGCAAACCTTGTTCTGTCCTGTATTCACTGTTGTATAGACCTTGTTTGACCATGGAGTTTCAGTGATACCTCTATGGTTGATGCTACAATCTGATGTGGAATAGAGATGATGATATGTTCATGTTCTTAGTCTATTGTGAGTAAATATAGACATCTAAATCCAATGTTATTTATCTTGTGTATTATTATCAACTTTACCTTGAGGCAAGTATAGGAGAGGCTGGGGGCAACCCCCTATCATTTTTTTAAGTAGTGTAAAAATGAAATAAAAGGGGGAAGGCAGAAGAGAGAAATAACATAAAAATGTTGTGGTTTGAACTGTTTAATAATATATCTCTTTGATTGAATTCAAAACAAAGCTGAAGTCATGTTTGGGTCATCTTGCCCCCCCCCCCTCCTTCCCCCATCAAAATATTGTTCGAATAACAAAGAAGTGAAAGAGGGGAAGGGGCATTCGAGACAGGAATGGAACATGTGAAAACAACGAGAAAGAGGATTAGGACAAGTAAAAGAAGGAAGAAAAAGAAAATAAGCAGAAGGGGAGGCAAAAATGTAAATAATCCGCGTCATTGATCAAGTGATTTGTTCGGCAATTGTAATTGCCAAACTGATATTGCGTAACGAGTCACTAAAGCGAAAAAAAATTGAAATTGAAATAGGGAAAAACGAAGATATAAATAATTATAACAATTTTGATAGGCTGCAGGGCACTGCATTCATAACAAAATAATCAAAATCATTGTCGCTCTCTCATTGGCTTCAAAGTAGGGGGCGGTGTGAGCTGTGAAAATTTTGTGAAGCAATTTTTTTTCTTACCAACTGAAAAGAAAAGAGGATTATCGGCAATACCGTTAAATGAAGCATATGTCCAGGAAAATCACAATTTGTTGGAAAATTGCGAATCGTCGCCCTTACCATACCGGTACCCCTAGCTTCCAGTCCTCCACTCCACAGGGGCGGATCCGGGATTTTCCAAAAGGGGGGCAAATTTTTCGGAGGAAAATTTTGAAAAGACCCCCCCCCCAAAAAAAAAAAAAAAAAAAAGGTTTTCAACGACAAATTAAGGATATTTCGTACCCGAAAAAATTTGACAAGCAAAAAAAAAGTCTTCAATTTCAAAAGAGGCATTTTTACATTACAAATTTTTAATTTTGCTTCTCAAAAGGGAAGGGGGCACGTGCCCCCTGTGTCCCCCCCCCCCCCTTGGATCCGCACCTGCCTGACCCCATAACGAAATTCTTATCACAAAATTTACCACAGTACTGCAATCGGTAAAGATCGAGGCAACAAAAAAAGGGAAAAGTGAGACTAGCTGGGAAAGGGGGGAAATGAGGAAATGAGAAGAACGAACGAAAGGGAAGAAAGGTTGGTACAAGGGATTTCCTTATAATCTTTCTTTCCCCCGTTTTCTTTAATATCCCATTCGATATCCCTTTCAGTCAGTTTTTATTCTTCCCTCTCCCCCTCTCCAGCCATTATCCACCCCTCGCCTTCTTGTCCATCATGGCAGTAAATGACTTTAGAATACTTCCTACAAGAATGAAAACTATGAAGTAACAAAGGTGGTACCCGTTCTTAGTTGATAAAATTATCAAATTGAAAAAAAAACTCCCTTTTTTCGACCTTGCTCAATGAAAACTAGAAAGAAGATGATTTTGAGCAGCATAAAGATCTCAATTTTCCTTTTAGCGGAGATTACCGAATGTCATATATATTTTATCAGGCTACGGTATTCAACACTGGCGTACTGAAAGGGACGGGGCCTTGGGGTTTCAGCCCCCCCCCCCTCCTAAATAAATTTCAGCCATAAAATGATCAATTTTCAATTTTTATGTTAATGATTACAAATGTTTCTTTTCTTGTTATCTCTTTTCTTCAAACGTTTCTTCGTTCGGGTCAGTAGGCATATAAAAAAAATCAGCTGGCGTATTGCACTCGAATTATGATTAAGTGAGATACGAATATTTTCTATGATGACAAAATGTGTTTAGAATGTGCAGTACTTTTCTGCCCTCGCTCTTCGCGCTCTCATTATTCGATTAGTTGTGCAATTTTAATTAATCAGTTTTCTTGACAAAATACATTTTAATGATCTTGCCATCAGATTTAAATCTGATGCGTCGTTTCGTAACATTGGTAACTGGAATTTAATTTTTATAATATGAATGCGGGGCCTGAATAACTGGACAAGTGAAATAATGGAATAATCCTAAAAATAAGAAAGATCTTTTGATTAAAATTACGTCAAATTCCTTCTATTTTTCAAGATGTAATACAAAAAAGGAATTATTGGCAATTCTTGCAACCTTTCCTCTTTTATCTTGAATATCATAAAATCGTCAAGGCCATCCATTTTCTTTTTTCTTTATTTATTTTTTTTATTCAAGAGCATTTTCGCTATTGGCCAGGCCAGATGAGTAAGTTTACTTCTGATTAATATGATAGAGTGTATATAAATTGTTGTGTTTATTTCTTAATATAAGCCTTAAAATAAACAACAACAACACCAAAGTTTGTAGAGCAAAATGAGAAGAACATGCTTTCTGCGTTCATCCCGGATGTTCATGAATTAATTTCAAATTGATCTGGCCCGTGTCCCCCCCCCCCTTGAGAGGCATTATCAACATTTGTAACAAGTGTGCCCCCTCCCCTTTAAAAGTAAGGACTTTTCCCCTTTTTTTGCTTGTCAAATTTTCCCGCGGTTAAAGTGCCCCCTCCCCTTTTGAAAATCCTGGTTCCGCCCCTGATTCGATTGGAGCAAGGATTTTGTACCACAATGGATAATGATAGGCATGGGGTACCACAAAAAACTGTCAGTTATTTTCTGAACAAAAATCTATTAACGTGCTGAAAAGAAAATGATACTACCACAGAGTAAAAACACTACTTACAACGCTGTTTATTGAATGAACTTTGAGTTTTTATATGCAGTTTATTGTTAAAGGACAATTTCACCCAAACAAAATGTTGATTTTAATCAAAAAAAAAGAAAACTCCAACAAGCATATTGAAAATTTAATCAAAATCGGATGTAAAATAATTAAAAAAGTTATTACATTTGAAAGTTTCGCTTAATGTTACTATACAGTTATATGCACTCATAGGCGACGGAAGCGGGGGGAGGGGGGACGGGGGACCTGTCCCCCCCTAAATTTGAGTTGGGGGGACGATCCCCCCAAAATTGTGTGTTGATAACCTTTTTTTTTTTTTTTTTTTTTTTTTTTTGCTTGTCAAAAAAAATAGTTGGCCCCCTCTTAAAATTTTTTGATACCCCTTTTTTTTTTGCTTGTCAAAAAATTTGGGTGGTCCCCCCTAAATTTTTTGGCTTCCGCCGCCAATGTATGCACTTTCTGGTTGGTATTCAAAATGAGGAGACTGATGACGTCATCCACTCACTATTTTTTTGTGTGATATGAATAAAATATTCAAATTTTCTCCTCATTAACAAGTGAAACAACGATCAATATTCCTCTCTGAGACCCTGAACATGTGGATTTATCATTGCTCAATACTATATGGTTTAGTCAAGCCTGTCCTTATTGCCAAATGTGTACAAAAAAAGAAATTGTATAATTCAAACAATAAAAAACAAAAGAAATATATAGTGAGTGAGAGACGTTGTCCGTCTCATTTGCATGTCACCGAGTTCTGCGTATCACTGTTTTGTGAAAAATAGGCGAAACTTTAAAATGTTATAAATTTCTTATTCTACATCCTATTTTGATGAAATTTTCAGTGTTATGCTATAGTTTGATTTTTCTCTAATTATTCATATCAACATTTTCCTGGGGTGAACCGTGATCTTTAAAATCTTAAAGAACAATTTAGTGTAAGTTATTCAATCTTTATTAAATCAAGGGTGGTTCAACTTCAGTAAAGCCCATATAATCAACGATATTGCATAAAACAAATAGACGGCGTTTTTATTGTGTAGGCATTATTAAAAAATATATCTAGGGCTAATACTTTATAGGCCTATTATTTTTATGTTATTTCACGTTTGTACCACTTCCAGTTATTTCATCTACACCCGGCATCTACAGTATACTGGAAAGTAAAATTACACATTCTTCTCGATGCTGAATATCCTTTTAGTAGGTTAAAACAAAAATTTAAATATTTTTATATCTTAGGGATGGGCTATGAAATAGCTGAAAATGCTTGACGTTGCTGCTTTGTCCTCGAGTTTTTTTGCGACAAACCCGGAGATTCAATTTGCATATGTAAACATAATCTAATTTGCTCTGTGTCGCGAGTTTTTTAAGTCACGTGGTGTAGCTTCGACCAATCAAATCCTTTGTTTCTTCATCACCGCCAAGCTCAGTTTACTTGGGAACTCCCGATTTTGACCGAGTTCGGTGATTTTTATTTGTTTTGTTTGTTGTCCTAAATTCCTACGATGTCTTCAGTGGAGGAATTCAAGTTCTAGGGTGTCTCTCGTACCTATGGACACAGATTTAACGATATTTATCATCAAACATCACATTTCCACGCTGGTTTTTCCGAAACTTCGATCGCGAACATCGCTCGAAACACTGAACCGCACCGCGAGGACATGGGAACAACAGAGTTTCTGTCATAGCGAGAATTAATCAATGGGACGCCATCTCTTCGCTCAATTTCGACTCGAACCAGTTCGGCTAGGCAGCGGCACCGTACCTCCGGACCACTGACAATCGAATCTCGGGGAGCGAGCCTGGGGCTTGGCCCTCTTCTCCGGTGCGATCGCAAATAGCTCCATGGTACAGCGCAACACGGGATTGCTGACGCGACGACACCGGGACAAAGCAAACATGTCTTGTTTTACAACCCATTGATTCAGCTTGGACTGCTAGATTGTTAATGCCAAATTCAGCCATAAATCGACAATTTCCTCATCACCATGGAACCGAGTGCTAGTTTGACTAGCTTGTGGGGTTCTGAGGGTAAGCAAATTCAGTCAGCATTCAATTTCCAAACTCTTTTGTTGTTGACTGAGACTGAGTAAAAAGTTAGTGAGTGTGGGACTGAGTGAAGGCAGGGCCAGGATCAGGACATGCATTGGCAATGTCATGATCATCATGATCAAGCTCAACTTTTAGTTTTATTTAACTTTTAAATAGATAGAAAATATCTTTCGGGTGCTAGCTAACTTGGCTTTTATTAGATTGTACGAAACGGCTAGACAGCTGGCAGCCGTCTGTTTCGAGGAGTTTTTTTTACATAATACATGTAGGGCCTAGTAATAGTATTTTTAGTAATTTTTTTTTTCTCCTCGTACACAGACGGCTCACGATCGTGCAGCCGCCATTAGGGGGTTAACAATGCAAAATACCCCCGACGGGGCTCATCGATTTTTGTCTTTATTTCTAAAAAATATCAAAAAACAACTGGACCAAAATCAAGATTATTATTCCGTTTTGGCCTGAAATGCACCAAAACGGGGGAAAATAAACTGAAAAGGAAAAAAAACAGTGACTTTGGCTGTCGCGGAACTCCCACTCCCTGGTTTATCCGAACACATATTATGGCCATTGAGTCCCTGTACTGGCTGTAGGCTGTACAGATCGAGTCAGAACTTCGGTCTCTGTAATTGGTGAGTGGAGCCAACGGCTTTCAGCGGAACAACCAATAAAACAAGAGACCAAAGCTTTTGGTCTAGAAACGGCCCTGCCCAAAAAAATTAGGTGCCGACTGTGAGGCGATCGTGGCACGGCATGGCCCACTCACACAAGCATGCGATGTTAGTTGTACTAACCTCGCACAACGCATGTCATTTCATAATGAATTTTGACGTTTTCATTCATCACACGAATGTGAGAGAATGACACACGCCAAAATCTTCACAATATACTAAATTTATTCATCTAAATCTGTTCATTGAATTAATTTTTAAAATATGCTCCAAAATATTCATAAAAAGGGATTTTTATAAACGCTTACCTTCAAATCTCAGCCAAGATACTCCGTCCGATCCTTAATACTGCGGTGGAAATTACGCAAACAACAATCGAAATGCAAATTTTTCTTATCGAACAGTCTAGATTCAAGTCGCCGGCGCATAATAGGAAATTGTACCAATAAAATCAACAGGCATCTCACGTATAATCGCTGATGGCGCTACATCATAAAATAATGCTGAACAGCGAAAAAAATGCGGAGCGCCTAGAACGCAACCAGCAGTACAGCTGATCTGACGTAAACGACGTAAACAAGCAAGTTTATTCAATAATATCGCGCGCCCTCTCTGTGCGTATAGAGAAAACCAGCGAATTGGCCGCATGCCTGCTTCGACATCAAGTAAAATCATCGATATAAAGTACCAGAAAGCCAGAGAGGAATTGAAATTGGCTTCATATCGTTTGGTAAGTTTTATATCCAAAGCTTACTTCATGTAAAATGTAGATAAATTTCTAATAAAAAAATTATTGCAAGTGCCGTGCCGGTTATCCTGTGCACGGCGGCGGTAATGTACCCATGGGTGGGCATGGCCCATCATGATCCCATGCCCATGGGTACTGAATCAAAATTTGTAGATTGTATCACTATTTTGTTGATAATGTATGCACTGCATTTAATATGTTGCATGTATTTGACTTTTTTTCCTTTTCCACAAAGATATGAATTAAACATAACAATTAACAGTTTTAAAATGTCCAGGTAACTACGATTGAGAATAAGATCCAAATTAAGCAATTTTGTGGCTTTGCAGAACCAACAATATAACGTTTGATAAATTGGTTGAAATTGATATTTAGACTATGCACTGCTAAAACTCTGGTAATTGGTAGTGCATTATTAAGTGATAAAGTATTAGGGCCTAATTTGTGTATAATACAAAATTACAAATCATAATAAATCAACAAAATAATGATCCTTGATCACATTGCTCGATCAATTCATACCCCATTGGAAGAATTTTCAACCTAATCTCCAGTGAGGCTGAGTTGTCCAAAGTAAGCAAATATTTTTTTTTTCTGGGGGCCAAATTTGGCCATCTACTGCCTAAAAGGTGCAAGATTGGATAACCTTTAAAGGTCAAGTCCACCCCAGAAGAATGAATAAATAGAGAAAAATCAAACTAGCATAATGCTGAAAATTTCATCAAAATGGGATGTATTGTAAAATAAGAAAGTTATGACATTTTAAAGTTTCGCTTTACATATAGTTTGCACAAAACAGATATGCACAAATCAACATGCAAATGAGACAGTTGATGATGTCTATCTTTCACTATTTCTTTTGTTTTTATTGTTTGAATTATACAAAATTTATTTATTTACGACCAACTTGACTGAACCATATATATTTGTATTATTAAACAATGCTAATTCCACATGTTCAGGGAGGAATTAATAGTTTTTTCACTTGACAGTGAGGAGAAAATTTGAATATTTCATATAATAAAATACAAAAGAAATAACGAGTGGATGACGTCGTCATTCGCCTCATTTGCATACCGACCAGGATGTGCATATTTAACTGTTTTGTGATATTATTATTAAGCGAAAATTTAAAATGTCATAACTTTCTTATTTTACATCGGATATTGATGAAATTTTCAGTGTTATGCTTGGATTTTTCTCTTTTTACTCAAATCAACTTTTTGTTGGGATTGACTTGTCCTTTAACATTGCAGTGAAAGGGATGTTTGGGGGCTATTTTTTCATTGGGGGGGCTCTTTTTCAAGCATTTCGGGGGTAATATTGCCATGAGCCCCAAAGTTGATGTGGGTTCCATTTCATGAAGAGCAAATGCATAATTTCTATAACATTAACAAGTTTATTAATTAATACTATCAGCCAATCAAATTGAAGTTTTTTAAACTGCTAATAAAAATATGAAATGGGGCCCCTGGACAGAACCCTCTGTGTGGTGAAATAAGTTTGGTAATGTTTGGCTTCTTTTCTCTTGTAAATGAATGCTTAGACTAGTTAAACATGTAATTTGTTTAGACTGTCAGACTCGGCTTTTATTACAGTTATCCATCATATAACTTTGTTCTAAACTACATTGAATAAAATGAATTCCTTTAATTATTTTATTTCTAAATTAAAAAAGAGAATTTATGGTTTTCCAGTTTTTACTTTCTACCAATATAGGGCCCCACAAAAAAATGTGCTCAAAATGAAAATTTTTGAGCGCTTTGGTAAATAATAAAATGATTCCCTTAAGTTCATATTAAAAAAATAATGAATGGAACAGAGTAGGCCTATTTTTGTTACAAAAGCGATGTTGTATATAGACTAACCACAGGTCTACAGAGTGGGTGCAGAGTGCAAGTGCCCTGGACCACATTTGTTTGATTAATTACATGTAGGCTTTCATTATAGATTTAGGGATTTAACATGCCTACGTGTTTGTATTTTTGTGTGTGGATCTAAATGAGTTCTTATTGTTTGGCTTTGACAGGAATATAATAGGGATGGGGATTCAGGCAAGTGAGCATGTTCATTGTTATTTCACAATACTTTCATAGCCAGCCCAAATGCCCATAGCCACGGCATTAGCACTGCCGCCTGAGTGTGTGACTGTGTACATCATGGTTTCAGAAACTTCATCCCTCAGTATTTTCAAATTCTGAACCCTATCTACATTCTTATAATCATTGTGCGTGTGTTCTGTGGGGGGGGGGGGGAGTGCAGAATGACATGGTAATGGTTTTTCTTTGCTTAATTTTGAGATTTATGATTTTTTGTATCCATCATCAAAAAAATAAATTCACAATAAAAAAAAAATCATGGATGCTAATTCAATCTCTCTGTTATTTCTTTCTCCACTAAGATTTGAGATTTTTGTCCTCCAAAGTTGTGTGCTTATGAACCCTATTGCGCCTTTGGACTATAAAATGAAAATGAATTAGGCCCGGTTTGAAAGTCCATTTTTGATGCACGTGTACACGGCGTGTTTTTCGGTCGTGTACACGTTGTAAACACTGAGAGTGAGTTACGGTATGTTTTCAGTGTTTCCTACATGTCGACATTCACACACCCGCATCAACCTGTCAATGTAACATAAACGGGATCTATGTAGCCTAAGTCACGGTTTTAAAGCTTACCTGAGAAGTTAAAAGTATCAATCCACAAAAATTGGTGCAATTAAAAATTTTACTCCGCTTAGGCTTAGCAGCGCATTAAATTAATAAAGAATGCAAAAGTAAATCAGTGCAGGGCCCTAGTTAGCGCCGACGTTCGTTGGATGCGCATTTTGCATACTGTACCGTACATGCATGCACAGATCGCTGCAGAATTAAGTGTAACTGAAGTTATCGATTGATTTTCATTATTTTATTGCCAATTTGAAGAGCGTGTGTTTGTAGGCTTGTAGCACATGTGTATGAGCGTATAACACGTAACTGGAGTAATGATCGCAATTGGTGATTCTCAAATTGGCTCTAATACGCTCATACACATGAGCACCGTGTACACGGTGATGGAATTTAGTACACGTGCACTGACTTGATCGTGCGTGTACACGTGTACCCGTGTACCCGGTACCCGAAACAGGCCTAAAATGAACTGTACATAGCCATAAGACAATGAACTCTTGCAAGATCTACCAACCCATGCAGTGACTATGGCATCCAAGTCATCCACACTCACCGTATGTAAACAGGAAGAGGAAGGTGGATCTTATGTTAGTTGTGAATGGGTTTCCCTAAATCTTTCCTTTTCTGACTTCAGTGAGGGACAACTGTATCCTGGCACAGGAAGCAGGATATTGTAGTTGCTGGCGTTAAGCACCTAGAGGCTAAGTTCCTCAAGGAGTGAAGGTCAGCTGTGAGATACTGCATAGATCTGCATTGATTGGTGTTGCATGTGGGTGTATTTTGACCTTTGTCCCATCAGCATACATGTTGATTCTGAATGTGCAAGACCAATAAGTAAGATGGGGTAAAGTATACTTCCCTGAGGCACCCCTTTCTTCATTGCACACATTTTTTTTGCACTGTTTTGATACCTGTAGGCTACCACAACACGTTGGGTTCTGCCTTGTCGTATACATGTCCTGTACAATGTAGATGAGCTGACATGTTTGGGAGTGTCCCTGAATCTAGATTTCATCAATTTCTGGGGCCCTTGCAGAAAGATTTGTGTTTGGAAGTCCCTAATAAGTACATTGCATTGGTCAAAAATTAGGTTGTATTTGATTTTTGAAGTTGTGTTTGTAGGTCTACAGTTATCGCCTTCGTAGGCAGCCAGGCAGTTCTTTCTCGCAGGTTGTGGAGCAACTGTGTCACTGTTGAAGGTTGATCCTTTAGAGGCAAGACCATGCTGGGAGTAACCAATGATAACTTTGTATCATGGCTCCATATCATCATGAAACATGCAATTACATGTTGTAATTGCACATCTTGTGGAGGCCAAAAGCATTTCCATGCTCAAGTTACCCACCACTCAGCTGTTGCTATGCTGCTGTCCATCATGGGTGAAGGCATTATGATCTCGGGTTAATCAACTGTACCGTTTTTGTTCTGGCAATAAACTAAAGATCCATTTAATGGATCAAGTTCAAACTTGGTCCAATAAAGTGACAATTAATCCTTTTTTTCTATCGAGGTCAAAGGTCACATGGGTAATTAATCATACTGAAAAATACATTCTCATAAGAAGTTAAACCTATAGCAGAGGCCTGCATTTTGTTCTCACTATCCATGGAAACATTTGAGGGATCAATTTCAAACCTGGTTCATACATGTACTGTACATGTATACATGTATGCCATTGACAATCTAATTAGATTTTAGGGTCACTTGGTCAAAGGTCACAGAGGTCATTTCATGCATGAAATCATACTCATAATAACCACATAGCCATTTGAGAATCAACGTCAAGCTCATTTACATGTATACAGCATGCATGAATGTAATTGATGATCTGATTAGATTTTGGGTCTTCAGTTCAAAGGTCATTTGACTCATTTCATACTTCCTCTTGCAATAACCAAATTACCATTTGAGGAATCGACTTCAAACTTGCCTCAGGATCATGCATACAGGAAATTATCGGATTGAATTATGGGGTCGCAGTTAAACAAATGAAACTTGCACTTTACACATGTATGTATGCACATGTAGGAAGTTCCCAGGGGGCCACTTCCACCAATGGCAAGTGGATATACATGTATTTGTGTCCATAAACATGTAAAAAGGGTATCTATTTCAAGATATGGCCCAGTACTTACATAACGTATAAGGGTTTCAAAAACATTAAAAATGCTGGAAAAGTATACTTTTTGTGTGAAAATTATGTGATTAGGGGCTGATTTGTGAGGGCATAAATTGATTTTTTAAAGGGATACTTTTTTGTGCATACAGTGTTTACATGGTCCGATTCACCCCAGAACTGATTTATTTGTGATGTATTCCTGATACTCCTTGCAAGTGGTATGCACAGGATGATTGGAATGATGAAATCATTTGGGAAAACTTGTTAGGGTTACTTTTTGTACCCAATAAGGGTGTGGTTCCGTAGCTGATACATTTTTGGTAAGGGCAGGATTTTTACCCAATTCTTGTCAAGGGTAGGATGTCAGATTACCATACTTGTTTAGGGGTGTGTTTTCAGATCAGTGTTTGGGATGTTTTTTTAAAACTCCATGGACATGCATGATAATATCCAATGGTCAATGGAAGTGCCCCCCCCCCCCTCATCCTGGAGGAAGTTCAAGTTTTCAAATCATGTAGTAAAGTAAAGTTCTGGATATCAAAACATACAAAAGTGATAGAACTTGGCCAAGATCCTATTTTGCTTTCACTTGTGTTCGTGCAGTAATTACATAGGATTAGCATGGTAAATTTTGAAACTACATGTATACTCGACTTGATGTGCAAGTACATGTAAGTGTAGGCCTACATGTACTTCGTTTGCAAAATTGTGTTGAAAAAAAAACTGACTAGGCTGCCAGCCAATGTTGCATTACCTGTACTACATGTATAGTGTGTATTGATTTCACATTGGAATTTCTAATGTGACGGGGATTATTAAACACTGTGTGTACATGTATACATTGTATTGTACATAGACTAGAGTACATTTTATGCTATTTGATAACAAAAGGGGATTTACAATAGTGTGTCTCCTCTGCACTGAATGTTGTGTTGGAAGGATTTTGTACCGAGCCTTTTTTTTAAATCCGATCTCCATGGCAGACAAAGTGAATATATAGTCCAAACAGAATGAATTTCAAATTTAGGACTCATTACCTGTAGGCCTAGTTGATGATGTAGAAGGAGATCTATGTAAGGTGAAGGTCCCTTCTGAAGATGCTCTTGGGGTTACATATACACAGGGCCTACATGCAAATTGTTTTTAAAAAAGGTGGGGGGGGGGGTGTACGCACACATGCTTATAGGTCAAAGGTCAAAGTTCATGTACTTGCATTTTTGTGTGAATGTACAAAATGGCTTGAAAGAGCACAATGTATACTGTAGGCCTACATGTCAGTATGTTCATGTATTATTGTCTTTTATAATCATTGTGCTAAAAAATGATAATAGAGCAGCGGGGTTGCATCAGCAAAATGTTCCCAAACATTTAGACTCATTGGCTTGAGCAACTTTGAATGGATTGAAAAAGAGAGAAAGGGCACATGCTCTATACAAGACAATGACTGTCCATGTCATAATGAAAAAAACTCTCCATGAACCCTAATTCCAATACACACACCCCCATTCATTCTTGCAGTCATTCCCCTACCCTGACTTTGGCCTTTGTATGCCTCTAAACCCCACTTCCATATGAATGCAGGGAAGTTCCCTGCATAATGCATACCAGTGCAGCATTTAATAATAACTTCCTCCAGCCTTCTATTGAGGCAGCATTTAAAGTCCCCCCATTGTGACACTCCTGCAGACACACGAGTGTGGCGAGGGTGAGTGGGTTTGCAAGCCAGGCCAGCCCAATTTGGCACCCGTGCAGCAAGCGAGCATGGTTTCCCATTTCTCCTTGCAACAATAGATTGGTGGTTTGCAAGAAAGGCAGCTGGTGTCCCCTATCTATTGTGTAGGCCTACCCGTGGTATGTGGATACAATACACTATAGGTCTCTGAGATCTACATTGAACATGTGCACCCAAACTGACCATCTGTTTAATTAAAGAATATTTCAAAAAGAGATTGGCTTTTAAGTTTAAACTAAATTAAAGGGTTTTTAAAGAACAAGCTAGTGGCTCTCCAAACTGCTGTGCATAGTTAATGTAAGTATATGGTTCCAATTCTGGGAATTTAAAGTTTATAGTTCATATATTTTATCTTTGTTTAATAATAAATTGGCAAATTGTACTGTGTCTTATTTACAGTACTTGCACAGATCATTTACACAGTGTTTTATGTAAGCCTACGCTGTAATGTAGCATGTATTTTCTCTGGCAGTGTAAATTGAACTTGTGTGTGTATGAAGTGCATTACTGCATGAATACATTTTCACTGGAGGGTACAGGAAATAATCTGCCCTTGTGAATGAATGGATGGATGAATTGAATGAATTTAATGAATGAATGAATGAATGAAAGTCAATGAATGAATGATAGAATAATTGAATGGATGAATCAATGATAGCATGGATGAATAAAAACATTAAAACCCATAAATTCATGGACAAAGTTCAATGGACAAATGGAATGCAAAGTACATGTAGATATAAAGTATATATGTTTAGAAATAGCAATGAAAATAAAGTTAATTTTGACATTGATCAAAGAATGATTGTATTTAAAAAATATTAGATATTATACAAATAATGAATGTTTATGAGTGCAATAGACAGAATACTTCATGAGGTGAAAGATGAAATGATCCATTCAATGAGGCGTAGCCGAGTTGAATGGATCATTATTTCATCTTTCACCCAATGAAGTATTCTGTCCATTGCACGAATGAAAAAACATTCATTGTTTGGTTTATATGACACCTAAAATTTGTAAATTTTTTTTTCATATGAAATGTATGAATTTCGATGCAAAACATGCCCATGCAGTGCGAGTTCGGTCTGTTGATTATTACGTCATTACAACATGCGCACTGCTGGTACCTGCAGCTGCAGTCTCGGTGCGCGAGTGCAATGGACAAAATCGTATGGATCCAAAATTGCACAATGAATGGACCCAAAATTGCACGGTTGATGACGTCATTGCAAATGGGCTGAAAGAACGATATCAAACAACCAATCAAATCACAAGGATCTATCTAGGTGTCATATAATGTTAACATTTTTAAGCTACATATAGGTGGTTTGTATAAAAATGGATAAAACGGCTGATTTCGACTCGCCGTATCGCTGCCGTAGGGGAAATGTGACTGAGGTATTACTACATACTGTAGCATGAGACCTGCTTAATTATTTATTGTGAGAATGAATGAATGAGAAAGTACATTCTGAAGTTAGTAAATTGCATTACATTCTTTGTAACAATAAAGCCCATTGTATTGTATTGTGATCGTTGATGCATAGTAGAGATCGGTGGAACCCTGTCGTGCTTCATTACTGCTTAAATGCTTTCATTTCTGCATTCTCAAAGTTATACATTTATATACATGTAGCATGATCTACATGTACTTGTACAATGGTGTAGAACTTTCGTTTTGGCAGTTTGGGGGTGGCAGTCGCTTAAACTATAGGATAGCAAACTTGCACAGTGAATGTGCATGACCCGGGGATTTATCTCTGGTGCTATTTGAATGACTATTTCACAGAATTGTGATAACCCCATTGGATATGTGTGCATAAATATTGCATGCAGCGGTAATGGTCTTGGGTAGGGCCGATTCAAACGATTAAACGCAGTTTGAACGACCTTGTGTGCACGTGAGTATTTAAACATAAATTTAAGTCATGGCTCTGTGACCCCCCCCCCCACCCTCCAAGAATTTATGACTGGGATGTCCATAACAAACATTGTATGTAATTGTTTCTTTGATACAGGTCATGGTAGCCCATTAAAGTCGCAACCCTCGACACCTTCAAAGTCTCTAGGTAAAGATATCCTTGGTGAAGAGGTGACAAGCTTTTATGAAGATGCTGGCCTGGGAGGCATTGCGCGAGAGGTATGTCTGATATTGCATCACCTGCATACCATGGGGTGGGTGTGGAGGCGCGGGGGGGGGGTGGGGGTAGCATTTAAACGAATAAAACTGAATTAAAATTTATTATCAGACTGATGAAATATTCTCTCATGGAAGTGTTTCATCAAGCATCCTGTCAGTCGTTTTCACGGACAACTCTGCTCTGAGCCAATCGGATGCTCGTATTTCAGTAGCTTATAACAAATAGTCAGGGGATATTAGACCTGAATGAAATGCTCCCCAGATTAAATTTTTGTTTTTTCCTCATGCTCTTCTACAAATAGTGCATTGGGTTTTTAATGTGCAAAGGTGATTATGGTATTTTCTTTTACACATGAATCCTAGGACAATGTGTTGTCCATTGAACATCGAGGTCTGTCACATATCACTTCTATTACCAGCATTCTACATGAGCTATTCCATCCCCAAAGCTTTACACACGCAAAGCAGTAGTCTGCAGTGCATTATTTATACCAGTAACAGTATTTTGTCCTTCATGTGCTTAATCTTTTAGTGTTTTAGTGTGTTTACCCCCCCCCCCACCTTGCATGGTGTGAGAAAAAGAGAGACTTTCGAATAAATTTTTCCAAAACTTCAACTCTGTTTGTGTGTTTATCTTGTTTACCTTTAGGCAAAGTTGATTGACCCTTCTGGCACACTGAGAAGTGATGGCAATCTCCAACAAGTCACAAGAGGTAAAGATATGCCCTACCCCACACCACCCCCCCCCCCCTGCATGGTGCGAGAAAAAGAGAGACTTTAGAAGGAATTTTGTCCAAAACTTCAACTCTGTTTGTAAAAGCAGAAAGAAAGTGATTCATTAATGCAGTCCTTCACGTTTATAATTTCGTGGAGCTCAATAAATCGCTCTCCTTATTTTTCCCGAGGAGCTCAGTTGAGCTCCTCAAAATCACTCCTTGAGGAGCTCAAATCAATTCAATGCATGTACATGTATGATAAATTGTAGATTTTAAAAAAAATTGTAAATGCAATAAACTGTGTAGCTATTAATTAATCTGTGGTGAAACTAGGCCTGGGTCAATACGTTTACAATATATCGCGCTCCTGCTTAAAAAAAAATCATGAAATAATTCCTTGAAATTATTTTGATTTAGTTGAAACTATCCGTAAAATGAAGAAAATTCAACTCTTAACTCTGATGATGTTACAATCGGTAAATATTGTAGTCCCACATGTAGACTTCCATGGTGTTGCAACATTAATTGAAAACGATCGTTGATTATTTGATCGTTATTGATCGTTTTACACGTGGTCAACACCATGAAAATCTACATATGGGACTACAATATTTACCGAGTTTAACATCAAATCAGAGTCAGGAAAGAGGTGAATATTCTTCATTTTTTGGGGTAGTTTCCAACTGAATCATAAAAGTTTCAAGGAATTATGGAAAATAGATGCCTATTTCATGAATATAAAGATGTAAAATGTGAAATTTCAACTTTTTGTGAAGGTGTTTTTTTTTTTTTAGGAGCGCGATATTTTGTTCTCCTTATTTTTATTTTAGGAGCGCCGGCGTGATTGCGCTCCTCAAAAATGAAGGTCTGTTAATGACAGTTTGGTGAATTTCATGTGAGCAGCCCTCCTAGTGTCGTGTGATATAATTTCTGTAAATAAAGTCAGACATTGGAGTGTAAACCAGTTCACCAAACACTATCTGCAGTCTTTTATAGACAAACAAATACAAGCAAATACATGTACATAAAAAAAATTGTTGCCTGCACAGATTTTTTTTTATGTAACAGAAAATATCCAAATAAATTCAGGTTCTCAAGGTTTTCTCATTGATATCTATCAAGTATTTCTGTAATTCACAAGTCTATTTTATTTGTTAGCAGTATGTGTATTTTGTTTCCTTTATTGTATAGCGCTTAGAGAAACTTCCAGTCTATTCTGTGCTATACAAGAGAAGTATTATTATTATTATTATTATTAATATTTAAAAAAAAAAAAATTGTCTGACATTCTTTTGGATTACCCGTAAGTGTTTATGTAGAATGGAAAATTGTTACACCTTTTTCGTCATGGGTGATTGTGAGAAAATTGAATTAATATCTACCTGTAATATCCAAATTGCAGTGATCTTGATGATATACAGTAAGCTGATGATCATTATTATTTTTTTTCTTTATTAAAATCTACTTAAGTATTTCATCAGTGTCTTGTTCATTTTAGAATGCATAGCAACACATACATTCAAGGTATCTATTGTATCAATTATGGACATACATGTAGGCAGTCTATAAACAGGGTTTAAAGATTAAGCCATAAAAGTGCATGTGTAGTTTACAAAAGTGAAAATGTACAAGTGACAACATAGGCTAGACTCCCCCTTACAGTGTGCTGAGCAGTGTTTAATTTCAGCATACACGTACAATCTAGTGATCAGAAATGCCAGGCCACATTTTCTCTGTAGACTGCATAGTGCTTTGGTACAGTCCGGTGCCATGGAATACCTTATAGATTCATACTCTTTTTCTTTCTAATACCTTCTTCTTCTTCTTCTTCTCTATAAGTACAGGCCACCGTTTGGCGTATTGTCGTACCTCACTCTCATTACCCTTGCGGCGGCTTACGGCAACTCGAAAACAGCCGTTTTATTCATTTTCATTTCAAACCACCTATATGTAGCTGGTACAAAAATGTTATAACGGCTGTTCTGACTCGCCATACAGCCGCCTTAGGGAAAATGTGACTGAGGTATAAGCACTCAACAATGTTACAGTCACACCCCCAATGTAGTGACCGGAAATACCAGACTCCTTTTTCCCTACAGACTGCACAGTGTTTGGGTAAAGCTTAGTGACCGGAAATACCAGACTCCTCTTTACCCATAGACTGCACAGTGTTAGGGTAAAGTGTGGTGACCGGAAATGCCAGACTCCTCTTTCCCCATAGACTGCACAGTGCTAGGGTAAAGTTCAGAGAATGGGAATACCAGACTTGTTTTAAATACCCCCAAAGCTCTCAATAGTGATGCTCATTTCACACCAACAACCCAACTCCAAAACAACCTATAGTATGCCATTGGAAATGATATAAAAGCTTTTGATCAATCTAGAGTTAGTTTGGCTGGTGTTTCACAAAGATATTAAAGCGTGACCTACATTTTGCTTAAAGTGATTGGTTAACATTGGTTTGACTTTTAAAAAATCTGAGCTAGAAGGTCACACTTGTTTATTACCTGTGTCTGTGATACATGTATGTAACAAAAATGAAGCCCAGAAAAAATTGCGTTCGAAAATAATTATTTAGTGCTTCAAAAATTGAAATATAAAGTGACCGAAAACACCATCTTAATTTCATCCCATACACTTATGTGTACTATTTAGGTGTCTATAAGACGCTCATTTACAAAATCGGGGTTTGCCTTGTAGTTTTAGCTTTTCATTCTCAATAATGGTTGTTTTCAGGGTTTTTTAGTTCTAATACATGCACTTGTACACATCATGACATGTTTCATCTTGGTTTGAGAATTTTTTAAATCGGCTGCTCACAAAGTTAAACAATACCTTTAAATGCTGACGTGCACATGATATGCAACATGCATTGTAATTGATAGACAAGCGGTAGTGCGCATGATTTGACCAAAAAGGGGGCGATGTGTTATAAACATTATTTACCACACGTATTTGGATATTTAAGTGCGACTCTATTAAGTCACTCTTTAATCATAAGTCTTTGTGAAACACCCCCCTCATGACATTAAGTATAGACCTTTGAAGAAAAAGTAAAGCTGTATGTAATCCCCTCAATGTTGCATAACAATGTTCCATCAAGAGTGATGTACAGGTATTGTAAATTACAAAACTTTAAGATTAAGGTTTTTTTTTGTTCTCTTATTCAAAGGGGTTATATGATTTAGATCATCCTCAAATCCACTTCAAAAGTCAACCAATGACATTATTGATTGGTATTCTTATCGAATTGATTGAGTTAATCTAGGTCAACTTAAACCACTTTTTGTATAGAGCTTCAGTTGCCAACTCAAATAACAAATCATTCCCGTTGAAAAAAAAAAAAATTGAAGAAATTTGCAGTGAAATGAAAAGTAAAGTTCGGAAATAAGTTACAGCAAATTCGTTGGTGTCATCTTTTTTTTAAAGAATATAGAATATGAGAGTGTTTAAAATCAAAAGAGTGGACTCAAAATCTACAGCATAGCGATTGGTCATGGGCTGATTTACAAATCAATGCAGTCAGTTGTATAAATCAGTTCCAAGTAGAGTGGTTATCTTGTTTTTAAAGTTCCACAAGAAAAAAAAATACACAGGGGCTAAGAGCAACTCCCCCAGTATTTCAAAATAGTCCTGGGCCAGTATTCAAATTGATACTTTAGCCAGAATTTTAAGTATTTTACTCAATATTTTGCTTAAGCTTTAATGAATACTTATCCATTTTGGAATTCAATTGCATTTTTTTGCTATTGTTTTACTTAAATGCAAGTCAGCTGGCTACCAGACTGGCCTGCGTGGAGTTTATGATACGGCAGTCACATATTCTATGCATAGATGGATTTATACATTGCATGCAATTTAGGTCAAACTTTATGACGTCACAAGGGTTAATTAGTAAATATCTTGCATAAATTTGGGTTCATGAAGTAAAGTACTTAGATGTGATCTGTATACGGGTTTACGCATTTTGCTTTAATAGCGAAGTAAAAAACTTAAAAAATCAGTACTTTCAGTTGAATGCCGGCCTGGGGTTCACATCCCACTACAAGGCAAGTGTCCCATGTGTAGACGAGACTATCATCGAAATATTGTCACCCTCCATGTGGTGATACATGTAGTTTTCTCAGCATTGTATTAGTGATTGGCTAGAAAAATCTCCCAGGGAGTGGAGAAAGTACATGTACTTACATTTTGACAAGGTAACCCCGGTTGACCATTGACCATGATGATAATATCTGTAGAATGCATATATTGTTTTTTCAATGTCCTATAATATGATATCAACATGCAGATTGTTACCATTATTACTTCAAAAATATCTTTTTTTCACTCTTCTCTGCAGTTGTTCATCTTCCTCAATTAATCTCACCCAAACCCTCCCCCATGAAGACCACCACCCAGATCCTACCCAAAGTGGCAACCATCGTCACGACAACCAATGTCAACACACTTCCAGTGGTATGTATACTATCTCTTTCAATAGTGAAACACAATCTCATACGACTAAAACTTTTTTAATTCCTAAAAAGAAACGGTTCTTTTATAATTTATAAAGGTCTGACCATCAATACTTCTTTAAAATTACTCTTGTAGATATATACAGTATGCAATGATGCCTTTGTGTAATTGAAAGGAACTATTGCAAAAATGTACTCCTCTTCACTGTAAATTGCTGCATATTAAACACAACCCTAACCTTTAGTTTTTAATGCCACTGATGGATCTCAGAAGAAAAAAATATGTGAAAAATATAAAGAAAAATTTAAAAAAATTGTATTTTCTTTTTTGTAACTTAATACAAATTTACAATTATGATCAATCACAATAATTAGTATTGATTACATTTCATATTCATAAATAGAGTACTTCCTGACAATTTAACCTTTAAATGTAGAAGAAAATAATTAAACATGAAACGGAATGTTTTAGGAAAATGTTAACCAATTAATAATGATTTAGCATAAAGGTTTTTAAGAGGTTTTATTAAGCTTCTGAGACAGAAATTTTTTATTTTGTATTTTTGATACAGATATCAACAAATATCTTTTTTTAACGTTCCATGAATGGAGTGTTCATGTGCCTGTATTTTCGGCATAACTTAGTGTCTAAGAGAGTAAATTTCTGTTTTGTATGCACACCCCAAAACTAGTGTTTTTTATCTTAGGTAAAACAATTGTATTTTACGCAGTGATTTACTCTACATTGTACATCCTTGTAGGATTGAGCTTTCATTTTCACAAGGAATTGGAACAATGTTATGAATTGGTAGTATTTTGGTCTTTCCTTTTGAACTCGTGTTCAATCAATCATTTTTTTTCTGTACCGCATGTTCATTCTTGCAGGACTGGTATTTTTAGTTTCAGTTTCACTTTCATTTCTAATATTTGTTGTACAGAGTCCAAATGAATTCTCACACAGATACCTGGCAAAATTTTGTGTTTAAATAAATAAAATATATACATTTCAGGACTTAATTTTAACCCTAAATAGACTGGGCTATTTTGACACCTAACAAGACTGAGGGGGGCTGATTCAGCCCCCCTTATGATCTCGGCCGTCGATCGCACGATTGCGATGAAAATTGGCACGCACCTTTCCCATGGCATAATCTACAAAATTATAAGGTCAAATTCTGTGAAAAGTCTCATTGCGAATTGATTATGCTAATTTATGTGTAAATTCAAAAGTTTGCTCTAATTAACTAAATAATGCCTCTAAAATGCTAATTTTTGGTACACAGACTCTTTATAGGAGGGATCTAATCAAATGTACTGTAAAAAATTACATCACATTTATTTTTTATGTATTTTGTTTTCGAAATTTCTTATGTATTTCTCTGTTTTTCGACTTTTTTTTTATTGTTTTTTCAATGGAAATTGGCGGGGACTTTATTTTGACCTTAAACAGGATGAAATTAATTGATTTTGATCAGTAAAAGGAAAATAATGATACATATATCAATTTTTGTCTACAAACACTATTTGCATTGGATTTGTACAAAAATTCACGTTTTTGAGCAATTTTGGGCCTGCATGCACTTACGAAATGTTGCGTAATATCAGAACCTCATACCTGGGGTAGCAATTTTGGTCTCAAAAGTTGCGCGAGACTTGAAAGTAAAAAGTCACAGAGCGATGCTGTCAAAAAATTTGCGCAGCAGATTTATCGCAAAAAAAGGGGGGACTGAATCAGTCCCCCCCCCCCCCAGTCTTCTAAGGGTTAGTGGAAATAAAGCTTTCACGATTTCTGTTTGTTTTATTTGCTTGAATATTATTAAGTTTCATGTTATACGAGTACATGTATTTTGCAATATTTACATCTAATATTTTACATGAAATATTAAAATGTTACAATTCTTTGAGGTGAAATTATGTATACCAAAATATCTAGAGTTAAAGATAAATTCCAGTTGTAACGATTTCAAAATTAGTTCGTACAGAATCCAATGAAATGACCACCAAAGTGTGTGTTTGTATAAATAAAAAATATGTGCCAAAGGATTCTGGAAGAAATTGTGTAATTGCTGAGAAATTAGCAAATAAACACAGGATTCGGGTCAAGCGTCGGGCCGACATTCAAAGCAATAATAATACACTGTCCCACGTGCGCTTATCTGTGTTGGTGATCTTCAGTGTGAACATTTTTCAGAGTAGATTTCAAGATTTCACAAAGTTCAGTTTATGTAACTGTACCAGATCTAGATCCTTGATGATATAGTAACAATTAAGCTTGGTTTCACACACTTTCTTGTGAAATCAGTGTTTACTGCAACTACTTTCATTTATCTTTAAACCATCTATATACAAATTGAATTGGGTTATTGAGTGGAAAATTAGGAAAGGTATTAAAAAGCTATTAGATTGTAAGTCATAGATCCCCTTGAACAAAACAGAAATCTTTGTTAGTTTGTAGATTTTGTTGGGAAAACAGATACAAAGATGAAAGAAAAGTAAAAGTACAGTGGTATTTGACAGGTGGAGGGGAGGAGAGAGAAGAAAATAAGGAAGGATCCCACTGTATAGGATATTCAATTTTGAATGTACAGATTGAATTTTTTTTTTTTTGGTCTTGTATTATTTTAAGTTGTAATTATGAACCTTTTTGGTGAGCACTTGTTTAAACTGAAGAGTGTCTATCATTGCATCTTATATTTGAGTAAAGGTCCTCTTGTCTGACCTCGTAACACACGATGATGATGATGGCGATGGTGATGATGATGGTGATGATAACGATGATGATGATGATAGTAATGGTGATGACGATCATGATGATGGTGATGATGGTGATGATGATGATGATGGTGGTGATGATGGTGATGATGACGATGATGATGATGATGAATGATGATAACGATGCTGATTTTTTTCTTTTATTGTAGATCCTCACACCTCAGAGGCAAGTCTTAGCAACTGGGAGTCCAAGTCAATCACAAACTTTCACACCTGTTGCTTTACAATCACCAAGTTGGACAACGTAAGTTACACATGATAAAGACATGCTTATTTTGTCTGTCAAGCAGCCTTTTCACATTTTCTATCAGAATCATTGACATATTATTTTGCTTTGTTTTGATTTTATATCAGAATCATTTGCGTATTATTTTCTTTGCTTTGGGGTTTCTGCCAGAACCATTGAGACATATTTTATTTGTTTTGATTTTATACAATAATTATTAATACATGTATATTTTTTTAATTGGATTATGTTTAAATCAATTTTATGATCATTACCACAAATGAAATTTTTGTTATAAAGTGGAATAATGTTATTTGACTGTAAATTACAAATCGTAGTTTCCACCAATAACATGCATGCAAAATGTTATTAATCACATTCATTTCAATCTTTTGTTTTTCAGAGGGTCATCACAGAAAAGAAGGGGTGATTTTTCAGATGAATTTGATAAGTAAGTCAAATTACACGTACATTAGCCTGTATTCACATAATACCATACTGTACCTTATTTTTGTATATGTTCCTTCTTTTAAACTCGACTGTTAATGATGGTTCCATTAAAGCTGATTTGTAAAAGTACTCCTCGGATGATTTATCCGACAGTTACCATAGTAAGGCACCTGGTAGAGTCAGAGCAGCGTCTTTCCCGCAGCAATCCTGCAAGCAGCAGATTATCACAGTCACCTTAAAAATGTGGACTGCCAGAAAGCTGCAACGAAAAAAAGCTTAGAACCATAGTGGGATTCCGGCTCAAAGACACGGCATCGACTTTTGATGAGTTGCCTGATTAATAGTGCTTCTCTGGGGAGTGTTATGTGAAAGGACTTGTTGGACAGTTACCATAGTAACAGTGCTTCTCAGCCAATCAGAATCAAGGAAATTCGTCAGATCTGACAACTTGTCAAGACAACACATGTCCATGACATGCTCCCTTGATGAAATGTTTTAGTTGGAGTATCATAAAGCTGTTGTAAGTTACAAGTGAATTTACAAGAGACTGGTAATTTTTTCTTAGGAGCTATATCCACACCAATGAGAATTTGGTGTGCATAAATTTCCTCAAGAAAGGATCACCAGTCGTTTGTATATTCACTCGTAACTTGCGAACAGCTTTTTGAAACTCCCACCAGATATTGGGAGACATTATTATGGTAGTATTTGCAAGATGTTGTTTTTTACTCAGTTCCAAGCATACATTGTGTTCATCTTGCCTTCAATAATTGTCTTTAAACAGTAGTAGCAAGAGGAAGAAGAGGGAGAATCAGAAAGAATCAAAGGGTCTCCGTCACTTCTCGATGAAGGTTTGTGAGAAAGTACAGCAGAAAGGTATCACATCGTACAATGAAGTAGCAGAGGAGCTCGTCAGAGAATTTAGTCAGCCAGCACATCAATTCTTACCATCAGAATCGGTATGCTACTTTCAAAGATGCCAACCATTCCTTTTTTGGCACATTTGTTCTCTTTTGTTCCCCCTTTGCCATGAGTAAGCATGTTTGTTCGCTCTGTTTTTGCAGTGAATAAGGCAGTATGATATTTGATAATTTAAATAATTTTCTGACCATTGATTATGAGCCATAGTTATGAATCATGCATAATCTGCTTTCTGTAGATGGAGCCGTTGCGCCTATGCTGGGTTTGGGGCCTGCACGATCCTTTACAGTGTCCATACGTGTAGATCACTCTAGCCCCAAAATCTGTTTTTTGATGTGTTATATAACAGCTACAGAATGGCAATAGTTAAGTACTGTGAGAGAGAACAATCCCGTTTTCATCTTTAGCATTAATGTGTCCCTGGCAGGAGTTTCTTTCAAATGGAGAGTGCATTACAGCTGCTGTACTAAAGCTTGGGTTATGAGGCCCCAATGATAGATTCTTATAATAAGTAATATAAGCAGGCACAGTTATAATTATTTGATTTAATATTGCATTTATTGTGAAATGATTAAAAATTTTAAATCATTTCATATTTTTTTAATATGCTGCATCTGGTGTATTTTATCGCATTTGTTCTATTTTTGTGCAATTATAGTATTTTGAAAAACTTCCCATTCTATTAATGGCCATAGCGTCAAATGAAACCAAAACCAATAACGAGTTACGAATATGCGGATTAAGCCAAGTATTGTGAAATTATCAATATCATGCAATGTCTGTGAACATGATTTTTTGTCTCTAGTAATGTCTGATAAATGAGATGAAAGTTTTGCTGTGGTTTTGTCTCCAGTAATGTCTGATAAATGAGATGAAAGTTTTGCTGTGGTTTTATTTTGGCATATCTACTCTTCTAAAAATGTCCCTTTTGATATATATGACCATTGCTAAAGTGATAGTAAAAAAAAAAAGTAGGATTTTTAGTATTGTATAGTATTGTATCCTATTTTAGTATTGTGTAGGTTGGGGAAGTTCTGGGCCCTGTCTTACAAAGAGTTACAATTGATCCAATCAGTCGTAACTCTATGGAAATCCATCAGTGTCGTAATGTTTTTACAGGAAATATGCAAAATGTCCTTTGTAAACAAAGGAGAACACACCAAATTGTCAAGAAATCAATGAATGTATGAATGTACATTCATATCTAGAATTTTTTTTGAACAAGCATGCATTTAATATGTTGACTTTGCTGGCTTTCCATAGTTGCGATCGATCCGATCAATCGCAGCTCTTTGTAAGACGGGCCCCTGGAAAGTAGGGAAATATGGAAATAATTTGTCCATAAAGCAGGTAATAGGTCATCAAAGCTGTGGGAGATTTGAAGGAAAAAAAAGTCATGAAATATCGCAGCACGATCTTTCCGCGTTACAGATTTGTTGCGAAAAATATTGGGGGGGGGTGGTGGGGGCTAGATAGGGTGTTTTGTGTTGGGGTTGACATTTTGAACCAGGCTACCTTATTTAGCTCCAATAAAAGTTTTGGGTTTACAAAATCATGAAATCAACCACATTTCTGATAGCTCAACACTCAGTGACATGTGTTCCAGCAACACCTTGGACCTGTTGCCTACAGAAACCAAATAGTACAAAGTATAAGGGAATTAGAGGATTATGCATGTGACTTGATAAGTTTGGTGCTGTTGTTGCTGGTGTAATGATAAACCCTTTTTGACACTAGCTGTCTTCTTTCTTTCCTCTTTTTTGTAGCATCAGTATGATCAGAAGAACATCAGGCGGCGGGTCTACGATGCCCTCAATGTCCTCATGGCAATGAACATCATCTCAAAAGAAAAGAAAGAGATTAAATGGATTGGTTTGCCAACGAACTCAAGACAAGAATGCGATAAGTTAGAGACAGAGAAGAGGAAAAGATTAGAGAGTATAAGGCAAAAGAAATCACAGCTTCAGGAACTCCTCTTACAGGTAGGCCTAAAGTATCTTGACAATATTGGCCTTCTATGAAATTGCTCATTGTCGAATATTTTGGCTGTTTTATCAGGTACTTTCTAGAGTTATGAAGATTGTTGGTTATGAGGTGTGACCATGGGTAGCTCCAAGGCAGGATTGATTCAAGGAATTGAAACATAAATATCATAAATGACATGAGCTGTCCTTGGGTAACCCCTTCTTAAAGGACAAGTCCACCCCAGCGAAATGTGGATTTGAATAAAAAGAGAAAAATCCAGCAAGCACAACACTGAAAATAACATCAAAATCGGATGTAGAATAAGAAAGTTATGACATTTTTAAGTTTTGCTCAATTTCACAAAATAGTTATATGCACATCCTTGTCGGTATGCAAATTAGGGAACTGATGACATCACTCACTCACTATTTCGTTTGTATTTTATTATATGAAATATTCTTATTTTCTCCTCATTGTCCTGTGAAACAAAGTTTTCTTTTGCCCTGAACATGTGGAATTACCATTGTTTAACATTTTGTGGTTCAGTCAAGTTGGTCTTTATTGTCAAATCTGTAAAATTGAAATATTGTATAATTCAAACAAAAGACAAAAGAAATAGTGAGTGAGGGACATCGATTCTCTCATTTGCAAGTGACTAAATTGTGCTTATAACTATTTTGTGAAAAATAAGCGAAACTTTAAAATGCTGTAGCTTTCTTATTTTACATCTGATTTTGATGAAAATTTCTATTTTATGCCAGTCGGATTTTTCTGCATTGATTCAAATCAACATTTTTCTGAGGTGGACTTAACCTTTAATATTTAATGTATGTTTGTGTTCCATCTGGGTAATACAGAAGGACTTGAAATGTGGGAGGGAGATTGCATTTGATATTTCACCAATGATAGGGTTCTCTTTGCATTAAACTGATGACATATTTCTGCGTAATTATACTCCTATGTTAAAACTGCTCCTCCAATTTTCATTTCTGGCAGCAATTATCAGGGCCCCGTCTTACAAAGAGTTGCGATCGATCCGATCAATTGCAACTATGGACGGCCAGCAACGTCAACATATAAAATGCTTGTTTGTTCCAAAAATTTTCTAGATATGAATGTATATTCATAAATTCATTGATTTCTTGGTGTGTTTTCCTTTGTTTACAAAGGACATTTTACAAATTTCCTGTAGAAGAAATTATGACACTGATGGATTTCCATAGAGTTACAATTGATTGGATCAATCAATCGTAACTCTTTGTAAGACGGGGGCCCTGATGTCTTTCCTGGCAACATTCTTGTGAAACTTGTTGGAGCATTTGTCTTAGAACTCGTATCTCAGAGCAGTTGTATTTTGAGGGACTAGATTTTACCTTTTTAAGAAAGATATTATATATGATAAGATTAGCTATGTATAACAAAGATTCATATCTTTATTTCTGAATGTAGCAAATTGCTTTCAAGAACCTGGTTACGAGGAACAAGAGGTTAGAAGATACAGGAGCAAGTCCGCCAACCAGTAACTCAGCCATTCACTTACCTTATATTATTGTTAACACAAGCAAGAAGACTGTCATTGACTGCAGCATATCAAATGATAAGTAAGTATCCATATAGATGGTATTCGAAGGTTTGCATTTGTAGATGATATGGAAGTTCTGAAAAAAGTACTGATGACACAGAAGGGTTTTGTGCTTCTCCGAGTGACAAGGACTGTTCGGAAGAGCGTTGGAACCGGAGAGTAAAAGGTTGAATGCTTCACTTTCCATGTTCATTTCCAAAATATCAGTATGTGAGACCTGGGCCCCGTCTTACGAAGAGTTGCGATTGATCCGATCAATCACAACTATGGACGGCCAGCAACGTCAACATCTTTTATGCATGTTTGTTCAAAATATTTTCTATGATGTATATTCATGCATTCATTGTTTTCTTGAAAATTCACTGTGCTTCTCTTTGTTTACAAAGTAAATTGTGCAAATTTCCTGTAGAAAAAATTATGACACTGATGGATTTCCATAGAGTTATGATCAATTGGATCAATCGTAACTTTTTGTAATATGCGAGACCTAAGTAGTTCAAATAGTCTCCCATTTCATTCTTCATTTCCTGAAATTTTAATACATTATTCAGGATTGTGTTCCATAACTTATTGATATCTGTATTGTGCACTATGATGGTTTTGGTTGCATCGGGGAGGGTAGCCTGCAGGGCTATTTAGTTGGCCTTTTCCACACAGGCTACTCAACCTGGATCCCGTAACACAAGGGTTAGTGATTAATGGTACGCTTGACTTTCATGATTGATTGTTCATTGTAGTCGATACAATCAATCATTAAAACGTGTTCTATGATGATTCCTAAGCTTTGTGTTACAGGACCTGATGCACTTTTAACTGCAATACATTGAAATTTATGTATATTTTAATGGAGTAACCCCCAAATTAGTCAAATTGGGGTATAAAACGGTGATCAATCATTGTTTTTTCTGGTCTAATACACAAGTTTCCCATTTTTATGTCTTCCATTGTGACATCATTTGGGAACCCTCTATTGATACATGTGCAAAATGCCAAATGAATTAATAATACTAGCGTATTTTCGCAATCACCACGCATGCACTTTTCTACAACGCACCAATTCCTTTGAAAGTGCAAGGCAAATTACAATGGCCAGCTGAGAGGTTTTTGTCGAAAGGTGGTGGACCGGGACAGCAGTTCGTCTGAAGATTTTGACGTATGAAAAATTGCATATAGGTTGTTTGCCCGGAGTCCACTACGACACTGCTGTTTTGATTCACCAATTTTCTACAAAAGCTGTTTTGTCATTGAGGGGCTTTGGACGAAAGATTTTCTTTGTTATAGAAAGCGTCTGCCTAGGAGGCGCGATAGCTCAGTCGGTAGAGCGGGGGATTCGTATTCCGGTGACCTGGGTTCGATTCCCACTTGGTGCGCTAGTGCCCTTTGGTAACGCATTAATCCTCAGTACCAGGTCCTTCGGAGAGGACCTTAAGCCGTCGGTCCTCTGGTTGCTTGCTTACAAGCATTCATGCTTTCTTAGCAATCAGGTAAAAAAAATCACCACCATTGCCTGGTGATTGCGAAATTGCCCTAATAAATAACCATACAACAAACATTCAACGGTTTTTTTTTTTTTACTTTGACTTCAGGTATGAGTATCTTTTTAACTTCAATGACACCTTTCAAATCCATGATGACATTGAGGTATTAAAGCGAATGGGTATGGCGTATGGACTGGAGAAAGGTCAATGTACTCTAAGTGATCTAGAGAGGGCCAAGACAATGATACCCAAGACGTTAGAACCTTACCTTGCAGGTTAGTATGTGTGTGTCTGTGTGTAATTGAGTTTTTACAGGAGTGTATCAATTTGATATGTGACCAGTCTCCCCAAAACCTTACAATAAGTCGCCAAAAACGAGTTTGTAGATCTTTATTGAGTTTTAAAAAGCACATCTTAAGCTGTAAAATGATAAATAACTTGTCAAAATCAATCAACAATTATAGCCTACATTAGTACTTGATCAAATATAGAAGAAACCGAGCAAAAGATTCACAAAACAAGGAGAAAACAATGTTTGAAGTTCAGGGTTCACTCAATCATGAGATGTGCACACTGTGCAATCTCAATGAAACTTTAAAAAGCAATCAGCATAAAAACTTGTGTCAAAGAAACTTGTATTTTTTTGTTACCTATTCAACTTTACAACTTAAAATTTTGACAGTATGAAGAAGAATTGCTCTTTCATATAAGCTAATTTTTAAATATTTTTTTTTGCTTTTTGAAGACCAAATTACTGCTTTAGCTATTTACAGAGGACCTTCCCTGGCAACTTATTGTTGGTTTTGGGGTGGTTGGTCACATATGATTGAAATGTCACCACACAAATGAGCTTAATAGGGCTGGAACCTCTGCATAAAAAAAAACTTTGAATTTATATTGTTTCTTTCTAAAATCCATATTTTTTTATTTTATTGTTCGAAATAGACATGAAACGAAATACTCAGAAAATTTGCTTTACCCAATTGATCGTGGGCCCAGCAGCCGCTGTGCAAAGCCAGATCGACGAGGCTCTATCCCTTTAATCGTTGAACGCCAAACAGGGTAGCAGCAACTCCCATCTTTTGACGTCTTTTGGTCTGACGCGGCCGGGGTTTGAACCCCCGACCTCCCGGTTGTGAGACAGACGCTCTGCTAACTGAGCCAACACACCGGTGCTTACTGTTTTAGCACACCATTGATTTTACTCTGTTATTTGTTATACCCATTACTTATATTGTTACCCAATCAATGAAAATTACCCAGTTGTCACGCCTAAATTCCTCTGGTTGATATAGATCTATCACTTTATATTTGTTTTCAGAAATGGCCCAGCAGAGCCAGAGCACGTCGAGTACAACAATCATCGCAGGACCAAGTGGTATCCATACCCAGAGTGCTTCAAAGCCTCGCCTACCGGGTGATCCTCAGTTCTCGCCCCTTGCTGTTCCGCTCTCACATTCTGTTGATGCAGAGGTAACATTGCATAACATTGCATTATTTCTTTCATGCTGTATTATTTTTTCTTTATTTGATGTGGGGCGGTGTTTTACAAAGAGTTAAGTTTGACTTCTAGTGTGGTGCTTAACCCTCAATCACCCGGGGTATTTTGATTCTTGTCATTCCCGGGGGGGGGGGCCATTATGGCCCCCCCTTAAGATCTCGGCCGCTGATCGCTCGAGCGACGCAAAAATTTGCATGCTGGTTGTGTGCGATGTAATCTACAAGGCTGTATGGTAAAATTTTCCAAAATAATGAGATTTTATTTTATATGAATTAATTATGCTAATTTATGCATAAATCATACTTTTTGCTCTAATTCACTAAATAAAGCTCCTAGAATGCTAATTTTTGGTTAAAATATTCTTTGTAGCATTCTTACTAATCGCAATTATAAAAAACTTCGGTTTGGAAATCAATTTCTTATGTATTTTATTGTTTTATGAATTTCTTATGTATTTCCTTGTTTTTTTTACTTTTTGTTTTTTATTGTTTTTTCAATGGAAATCGTTCCAGACTTAATTCTGATCATAAGCAAGGCAAAATTAATTAAATTCAATCAGTAAAAGTAGAAATAATGATACATTTATGAATTTTGGCTCAATACACAATTTGCATTGGATTTGTACATGAAATCACGTTTATGAGCAATTTTGGGTCTGACATGCACTTACAGAATGTTGCGTAATGTCGTAACCGCGTATCCGGGCGTCACAAATTTGGTCTCAAAATTTGCGCGAGACTTGAAAGTAAAAAGTCAGTGAGCGGCGAGGTCAAAAAATTTTGCGCAGCGGATATATCGCGAAAATTGTCGAGGAGGGGCCATTATGGCCCCCCCCCCCCCCCCGGGAGAATTAGGGTTAAAGGAAAATGAAACCTTTGAAACAAGATAGCTTGTGTGGAAAGAGAAAAATCAAAGAATAAGATCAAAGACAGTTTCAGAAAAATCAGACAAATAATTAGAAAGGTATAAGCATGAGAATATTGCGATCACTAATGCTACGGAGATCCTCGCATTGGCAATGCGACAAAGATGTGTGATGTCACATGTGAACAACTTTCCCTATGATGGACTATGAAATACCCCGAAATGTCTCTTTTTGCTCTTTCTTATGGTGATACAAACTCTTTATCCATAATGTATTCTTTAAAAATCTGTATTACATGCTCTCCTATAGAAAGAATACACGATCTACTGATAGAAGTAATAAAAGAGGCAGTTTAAGTGAAATAAATACAAAAGTAATGGAAAAGTTGTTCACATGTGACATCACACCTCTTTGTCGCATTGCCAATTAGAGGATCTACATTGCAATAATGATCTAAACTTCAAATGCTCATAACTTTCTTATTAGTTATTCACGTTTTCTCAAACTTGCGTTGATCTGTTTCTTTGATTTTTCTGTTTTCACACAAGCTATCTTGTTTCAAAGGTTTCATTTTCCTTTAAATGCCGATGTTCACATGATATGTAATGCGCCATCTTATTGATTAATATGAGCAGAAATGCACATCTTGGTATGATTTTATCATTATTGTGATGCCTTTTATACCATGTGCAACTGTGTATTTAAGTGCGACTATAAGTCACACTGAACTCTTTGTGGAACGCTCCCCCTCCATTGCCTTTGGCGGTGTTTTTTAAAAGCTGCTCTCAAATTAACGCACAACTTTCCACGTAACTTGAACTTGTTCTCAGTTGCTAAGTTGGTTACTTAAGAATACATCATTTGGCAGAAGAAAAGGTCACAAGTCATTTGGAAAGTAATGTGTGACTTGATGCCTCCTGGATACATGTACTTCAGCAAAGTCAGGAAATGATTGTTGCCAGATGTGAGTGTGTGGGGGGGATTAAGTCAAGGAATTTGTCTTTCTTTAGTTGAAGGCCGTGGATAAGTTTATCTTTACCATATTTCTACATGAGTCGGGGCATTAATGTGGAACCTGCAGAAAAAAGACATATCTCCAGTTACATAAAGGCTTGCAATCACTCGCTAAATGGTCACGGCCAATCATGCTCGTCGTTGCATGCTCACTTGGTTTAAATCACTGACCATGAACCAATGAGAATTGTCCTGTCATATTTGTAGTCTATAACAAACTTTTGTGTCTCAGGGACCTGAGATAGAAAGTGGGCTTGTTGCAAAACTCCCAGCAAGATAACTCTACACTCTACATTAAATTCAATATTTTAGTGTTAATTATTATTACTTCATACATTGATATGAATTATCCAATATATTGTTTGATCATTGTATCATATTTGAAAATTTTCTTGTTGACAATTTTTTTCCATTGAAGGGATGCTTTGGGCTGAAAATATTAATGTATACCTAAATAAATTCACAGATCAAAATGCTGAAAATTTCATCAAAATCGGACAAGGAATAACAAAGCTATGGCATTTTAAAAGATTTGCATTATTCTGGTCAAACAGTTCTCGGCATATCATCATCAAATATTAATTGAGCAAACTGATGATGTCATATCCCCACTTGTTCTTTTGTAGTTTTATTATATGAAATCAGGTTTATTCAATTTTTTTTCTATCAAGAACTAAAACATTGGATTGACAAATAATTTAGTGTATTAGACATTCATTGCTGCAACTTAGTTCATTTTTAGGGAGACACATCATTCACATATGTATGGAAAAATAAAACAATTATGATTTCCTGTAATATAAGAAAAAGAAAAGTGGGGATGTGACATCATCAACCAACCTCATGAATATTCATGATGACGTTCGTATAACTATTCAAAAAAAAAAAAAAATATTGCTAAATTTGAAAATGCAATAACTTTGTTATTTGTTATCCGATTTTGATGAAATTTTCAGCGTTTTGCTCTGTGAATTTATTTAGATATAAATATTTTCAGCCTGGAGTATCCCTTTAATTTAGATGAATTATAGTATATTCTTAGAGTGGTGTTTCATATAATTTTCAATATTGTCTTGTTGACAATGAATTGTCCATTCAATTGATATCATCAAAATGTTTGGTGTTTCAGGTTGCCTTAGCGACCGCTGACCTGGCCATCTCCCAATCATCGAGTTTAAGTTCCTACTCGGACGCAGGCCCATCACGAGGTGCTACCGACACGCCCAGCTCGTTACTCGACACCGACAGTGACGAATCAAGTCGTGAATCATTCCAAGTCTAATACACAGTCTTCCGTTTATTTGTCCAATTGCCTTTTATATCATAAACTCTTCGATCAGCCTTGATGTACCCTACAAAGACTATGCTTCACAGACTGAATATGTGCGATGGCTTTCATCTTGGTTTGATAGTGAGGCTATTACAGTTTCAGGACTTGTGTCAGCCAAGAATCGATTGGACCTACGTTGTATTGTGAAACCCATTGAGCGAGCGTGTGGGGTATTTCATTACAGATGAAGAAAGTGAGGAGCAAGGAAAAAACAAAAGGATTTGTTGAAAACCAGAAGAACTGTTGAAGTGTTTGCAGAGATGAGCTGAGGTGATTTCTTTATTTCAGGAAGGAGTGCTTTTGCTAGATAAGCTGACGTTATGAAGTAGAGATTTGCTCAGTTGAGCTCGGACTCGGGATTCTCGGAGTGGAACAACGTGCCTTTAGATCAACTTATTATATTAATATGTATAGATGTGACCTTTGTAAACTTGTGATAGAAATTATTGCCCATTCCTTCAAGTATCATACAAAAGGTCAATGTTTTTCAAAGTAATATTGAAATGGATAATGGGGTCAAGTTCTTACATTCCTCTACCCAATCAAGACAAAAGACTCCTGGTTGCCTAGCCCAATTTTCTCTTCCTATAGTTTTTCTAATTTTTTGTTGTTGCATGGTAAGTGATATGTTCTAGAGTCTATAATATTTAATGTAACAAGAGTTTTGTTGGGGACTTGTCGTTGGGAACATAATATTGTACATGTCTAGAGACAGTTTTATTGAAAAAAAAAAGATATATCTATACTGAGAGATTGAAATACTGTTTGCCGTGAACGTTTAATATATTGCAGTGCCACTTGCATTAACCTTGTCAATTTACAATGAGCATACTTTTGGTGAGAATTATTACCAAATATTAATTTTTAAACAACTATAAAAGAATAATCTATGCTAATTTCAAAACAATTCAGTGAAAATCAAAAGAAATCAAAAAAGGGGGAAAGCACTTTATTTTTAGGTGGGTTGTATGGAAAATGGAATAATAATAATAATAATATAGGGTATTTATATTGCGCACATATCCACCTTGTTAGGTGCTCAAGGCGCTCCATATTACCCGGCTAAGCTAGGCGTTCTTAGCGCACACAGCTTTTTAAAGAATATCTTATTGTGTCGTGTATTTCAACTATGGAAAACCAGTGATAATTTTTGTTATTGAGAATGGATGTGTCTGAGCAAAGTGCTATGCAGAGATGTTTGTGTGTGGTTGTGTGTGTGCGTGCAATTGTGTACACCGTAAGCAGTGTGTACACCCTATAAGATGAAAAAATATGACATCCCTGGTTTTCCATAGTTAGGATTTTCTGTTTTAAATCAGGCTCGGTGAACGCTCAGGGTATGAAATTTGGCAGGCATGGATGTGAAATATACGAGAAATTTTGATGAAACTTCATTGATTTTCAAGCATAGTGTTTTGTTGTTGAGTGCTCGCTGCAGACTGAGATACTAAACACCAGCTTTGACTGGGTGTCTAGATTAACACTTCCCAGCTCAACACTGAGTGACACCAATCCTAGCTTGAGCCTGATTTTGAGTGTACAGATAGCGTTTGGGTTTTCCCCTGACACTAACACCAACATCATCTTTTGTCTGCGTAGCTCATAGCTTGTGTTATTTTGGTGAACAGCCCTATACACTGTTGTTCAAAAGTAATATAATTCTTTACAGCAATCACTAAAAAATATGCCCCAGTCTAATTTATCTTTGTACAGGGGCTCGGGGCTAATTTGCCCCCTAAATGCCCTTAAGAGCCCCTGAAAATGCCAGAAGATCCAATGTAAACTGTATAGAAAATTTTGGTTGAGGAGCTCAGAATTAGCCCGGGACAGTGTTTTATGAACATTTTTCATTTAGCAGTACAGATAGTGTAGGAAGAGTTTCTTATATCTAGAGCACATCCTAAACATGTCATTTTTTTGGTTGAAAATCAAATTGGGATTGATTGCAACTCATGTTTGCTCCTTGTGAAAGCGTGGGGGGGGGATGTCATTATGACAAATTTATCAGAACAGCAATCGAAAAGGAATTATGAAATGATCACGTTACAATATAGATCACTATATTACTTTGTACTTGTTTTATATCCTGAAATGTTGCATGGAGAAGATAAAGCAGATTCTATTTGAAATCTTAAAAAAAAAAAAATTTCTTAGATGAGATACAAGTAGAAGATCAGGGGGAGTTTTCACAAAGAATTGAATGTGACTTGAAGTTGCTTTTTAATCATAATTCCTTGTTGTGTTCAGTATGATCACTGCATAGTCATATTATGCTCAAGATGCACGCTAAGTACTGCGTATTCTTCAACAAGATTAGCTGATACATTCCATGTTCAAATTGCCACTTGGCAAGGGTGGACCCTTCAAAGACTCGCGATTGATCCGATCAACCACTAACTATAGAAAGCCAGCAACTTCAACGTCTACAATGCATGTTTGTTCAAAATACGTCTAGATATGCAGTATATTCATACATTCATTGATTTCTCGCAAATTCAGTGTGATATTCTCCTTGTTTGAAAAGGAAATTGGGCAAATTTCCTGTAGTAGAAAAATATGACATTGATGGCTTTCCATACATTTGAGGTAGATCGAATCAATCCTAACACTTGGTAAGACGGGGCCATGATGTCACACTCCACTTTTCTTTTTAAACATCCATTGTTAATTAGATAAAGTGAATTCTGACAAGCTCTTTTATAATTCATTATGTAAGTAGTTAAAATTGCAGTCATCTATCTTTATGTTTGCAAATTTTTTTCAGAAACCAGACAAAAAGAAGTCGTATCCTCTATGATATGCTGAACACAGAAATTGTAAAATACTGTAGACGTATTACACAAACAGTAAAATGAAGAGAATTATATAAAGTATATAGTTCAGGATTCTAGCATATATGCAGGCTTGGGTCTATGGAACATGTTTGTTTAAGTGAAATCATTCACTCTCCAACGTGTTAAAAAATGTATTTGTAAATGATAAGTATGGGGTCATAAAATTCAGAGTCTAAGTGGTGAATTTCTTATTACTGTCAAATAAGATAACATCAACATTAATTTTTGTTTTCTAATGAGTCATTCAAGCTACAGTCCTCTGTTTTCAGTAATACTTATTGTGTCATTCAAAGTAAAGTTCCCAGTTTTCAGTGATAATTTTTGTGTCATTTAAAACTAATTCCCCAGTTTTCGGTGATACTTATTTTGTCATTCAAAATGAAGTCCCCAGTTTTCAGTGGTACAGAAGACAGAATAGGCAATGTAACACAAAATGCACGCTTTTTCACAGAAAATTATATTTTCTATGATAACAAAAATTATGTGATAATTTCAAGGCCAAATGTATCAAAATTAGGAAAATAGAGGTTAGACATACAAAAAAAAATGTACTAAAAACAAGGCATTAATCATTTCCTAGGGGATAAGATCATCTTTGAATTAAACAGTTGTCACTCTTTACCTTCATCTTTAAACATTGTCATGAGTAAGAGATATCTTCAATTTAATCATATCTATGGTCTAGTTTATTTTAGTATGAATGATGCACAGAATTTGTGCATATTTTACTCAGAATTTCTATTAAAAAGAATTCTGTATATATCAATACATGAAATTTTTAAATGTACAGTATAGAAAGCTAATGGATCCAAGATTACTTTAATGATTTTCTTTAAAAAATAATCATTTACCCTAATTTCGAAAAGATACATTGTAATAATGTCACTTCATTGTTTTATTATGGTAAAAGATTATGTGATTAGGCCCATGTGTTACCCATATTTGATGTTTTTGTTTGAATTATTGTATGTGAATGATAGTAGAAATCATTGTGTTGATAAAAGATGTATGATTCCATAGCAGAAATGCAGAATTATTCCAGGGGAACTGAAGGGGAAAAAAAGGGAAACTAGCTTAATTTATATTCACATGAAGCTGATCGTGGTTGGTATTGGAGTGATTTTTGTTCAGTGTTCAATTTTTTTTTTTGCACAGATGTAGAGGCAGCCGGATAAAAAAGAACTTTAAAATCATAAGGGGAAAATAAAGTTAACAGAATAATAATAATAGGCATTTATATAGCGCCGTCTATCAAGAAATATTCTATTCCGAGGCGCGTTGTTATTCCCCCGGCTTTAGCTCGAGCTGCCTTTCAGCGCTCGTGCATTCAAGGAATTAATCCTGCCGGGTACCCATTCACCTCACCTGGGTTGAGTGCAGTACAATGTGGATAAATTTCTTGTTGAAGGAAATTACGCCATGGCTGGGATTTGAACCCACGACCAGTCAGAGACTAATCCACTGGGCCACAACGCTCCACATGCATTTTATTGCTGAAACAATTCTATCAAACTCTATTCAAATCAATATTGTTTTGTTCATGTAAGCACTCTACTAGCGTTCTAGTCATTCATGCAAATTTACTCCGATGAGTGCATGTCGATAAACTTCATTACGTCTGTTTTAAGACTATAAGCAATATTTTCACCTACTGCTTTAAAGGAACCAACCAATTGTATGTAAACTTCTCAGCCCACAAGTCTATAGAATAATGATCATGATTATAGTGCATTTTTTCATTTCTGTTGTCTGTCAGATATGAAACTGATACTCCATGATTAGTACCCCAGCTTTAGCATAGATTTGCAATAAGACACTTAAGCTTTTTAAAGGAATAAATCCCTGGTTTCCTTTTACTTCACCTGGGTTGAGTGTGGCAAATGGAAATCAATGCCTTGCCAGAGGACATTAATTCCACAGCAGGATTTGAACCCTAAACCTACAGTCAAAAGGCATATCCACTAGACCACGACACCTTATTTATTATAAAATTATAGGTTTTCATTCGGGAATGAAACTTTTTTTGGGTACATGTTCATTTTTGTACTTTGTGTTACGAGTATTAATGTAAAAAATTAATTTTCACTTTATTTTCTTTATTATAGTGTACAGTAAACCCAGTTTGAGAGATCATATTTTAATTGAAAAGAAATGATATTAGTAACTTATGTGTATGAAATAAACATGAGAGACGGGTCAGAATGCTTGCTTCATTTAACCCATAGAGGTATGCATTTTTCACAACGTCAAAATCATTATTTTTGCTCCTCAAATTGGCAAAAATTATTGCTTTTGTATTAAATTGGCAACAATCATTAATTTTGTATTGAATTGCCAACAATCTTTAAGTTTGTATAAATTGTGGTTATTGGCAGCAATCATTGTTTATGTATTAAATTGGCAACAATTATCTCTGATTTTTTCATACATTTTGGTTATTGGCAACAATCATTTATTTTGTATTCACAATTTTACAAAATAAATCGATAAAACATAAATCAAACTTAATGAAGAGTAATTTTATGGAAAAGTCACCAATTTGCCCTTTCGGGTTATTTTTTTCATCGCATTGCCTACTGTGTAATGATTAATTTGATCAAGTTAAAGTGGCTTACAGGTATATTCCAGAACGGCACCACATACTGTACTAATCATTTTCCACATGTAATTGTTCGCATAACTGCAAATATATCTCCAAAAGGGGGCACTGTACCTCTATGGGTTAAAGATATTTCCCACAATGTCAGGAGTCGAGTGTAGAGTTTAGATAAAAACCATATTCCTCTTGTATATAATGTGTGCTTTCTTGAAATAAACACACAACTATGAGTGAATACACATGTTTCCCTGATTTGTTTATTTTACATTTATAGTGAAAGATGTGTGTGAGAGAGAGTATAGTATACAGTAGTTATGTAAGAATTTAGTTTTTGTAGATGTGTATCAATCAGATATGATTATTTTACATCTGGGACCGACCTTTCCATTCAAAAGACATAACCAGGCCTACAAAGTACCTCAATTTTCTCTTTTTAATTTTTTTTGATATATTAGTATGCAGGCAACTTGTGTGGAATTGGTTTTAATGCATATTGCTAGAACAATGCTTTTCATTTTAAAGATGAATACCAGTTGTGGTAACGATCTCAAAATGAGTTCAAACAGAATCCAATAAAATTACCACCCAAATGTGTATGTATAAAAAAAAAATGTGCCAATTGACTCTGGAAAACAATCCGTAATTGCTGAGAAACGAGCAAAATAAGCACGGAATTCCTTAAAATGTTGCATATTTTTCCAAGCAATATTAAAACAATGACTGTCCCACATAAGCCTTTAGATATCGGAATTATAAGATTTTAGCTAAAATTTTATGATTTCACAAAGATGAGTCGATTTTCAATTTACCATATTGAGATCTATGATAATATGGTGGTAATTAAACTTGATTTTAAAGGCTTTCTCATGAAATAATTGTTTGCTGCAATTACTTTCTTTAACCTTCAAGCATTTAACCAACAAACTCTTTGTTTCATGGTACTGATGAAGTTTACTTTTCGCCAGCTGTTGCCAAAGCCAGCTATTAAGGTTTTCTTGAGAATGACTTTAGGTTCATTTATTCTCCTTTCCTTGCTTGTGGTACAATCTACAGAGATGAATTCATTTACATCAGTTTTAATGTTGATATGCATTCTACATTATTGGATTTATAATGCTGATGCCAGAGCATTAGGTAATGATTGATCATTCTTTTAATTTTCAATGAATTATTAATATTTTCATTTTCTTAATTCTTGTTAGTGCTGAATGTGGCATTTCTTAAGCCATTTTAAAAGTATATGGTTGTATTTATGACCAAGTTATTTATGAATAGGGTTTATGTGTTGGCTACATTAAAATCAAATGTCATATTGCTTCAAGAATTTTCAAGACATCTTGAATTTCAAAAGGAGGTAATGTTGTTGGGAAGGGGGGGGGGGGAGGATTATGATATACTAATATATTCAGTATTGTAGGAATAAGGAATGGGTGTTTTTATTAACTATTTATCTATTCACCTATGTATTTTTTATGGCAATGTTTCATATTTTTGAATTGCAGCCATTATATATACCTTTTGCAGCCATTATATATACCTCTTTTTGTTGAAGACACAAAGGTACAGCCTATTGGCAGGTTGGAATAGGAATATAGGGTAATAGCAGGGAAGTGTACTTCCCTGGTAATAGGCTGCTTGGTTGCTTGTACATGGAGGGGGGGCGGTTCATGATGAAGTCATAAATTGACAACATAAAATATTGAATTAATCCAGGTCCAAAGGCTCCATTTGTGGCATCCGGTCAGTCTGTTGATGTTGACGTCTATCTCGATGTCGACAACGATGACGGTACTGATCATGGACGAGATGCCTTGACTAAGTATATAAGACAGGGACAACACCCGAAGGAGGAAAGAGTCAATGGGTATGTTTACTGGGTAATGGGGAGCAGGGGCGGATCCAGGATTTTTCGAAGGCGGGGGACACATTTTTCCGAGGAAAAATTTGACAAGCCAAAAAAAAAAGGGTTTCAACCAAAAATTCAGGGGATTTCGTCCATGAAAAAAATTTGACAAGCAAAAAAAAATGAAGTCTTCACTTTTGAAAGGGGGGGGGGGGCACATTTCTATTTAACAGCATTTTCAAATTACAAATTTTAATTGTGCCTCTCAAAGGGGGGGGGGGCACGGACCGGCTGTGCCCCAAAACCCCCCACCCCTGGATCCGCCAGTGATGGGGAGGTTAGTCTAGAGAGTGGACGTTGATGCATGGAAACTCTATAGAGGGCATATGACTTCCAATCCCAAAGGTTGAGGTTGGCACTGGGCTAGTGATTGGGAGTCAAGTGTCCTGTTGGCTTTAGGAAGAGAGATTCCATAGACCATACTATTAAGATCCAATCTGGACTATGGGGAGATGGAGGATAAGGGGAGGGTGGGATAAGATGAATAAAGCTGATAAGAGTGTGGTAAAATTTGGAAAATGAAGAGGGGTGAAAACAAGGAAAATCGAACAGTTAAATATTAAGAAGAAAGGATGCTAAGATTAAGTGGTGCAAGAGAGATGGGGGGGGGGTGACAAAATGGGGTCGCGTTGGATCAATGGACAGAGAAACAAAGTCTGATGTTGGATGGAGAAGAGATAGGAAACCAGATAGAGTTAGGAGAAAGGTAGGAATTAAATTATCAGTTTGTGCTGAATAAAAACACTCATCATTTTATGCATCTGCTTTTGGAGAAACACATTATTAGTAAATTTGCTCTGAATAAAAGAAGCATTTACTAATCAATTGTATGTAGTATTTCTCTAATGAAGAAACACATCACCATGATGTTGATGATGAAGATAATAGTAACAAGAATAATAATAAAATAATAATGATGAAGATAATAATGATAATACTAATATTAATAATAATGATAATAATAGAAATAATGATAATGATAAAAATAATGACAATAAAAGTAATAATGATAATAAATAAACCGATGCTTATAATCAAATAAAACTGTTCTGTGTGCTTTACCTTACACACAGCTCTCAAATATCATCTCTTCTTCCTCTTCTATTAACAGAGCGCAGAAACTACATAATGATACCAAGAACAATGCACTCCAGAAACCAATCATCCCTCTTGCACTTAACACCAAACCTGAGAAAACACCTTAATTGTCTTGGTGTTACAAGGAGACCACTTTCAACATACACCAAATCCTATGGAAACACATTTATCATCTTGTGCTCAACACCAAAGCTGAGAAAACACCTTGATTGTCTTGGTGTTATAAGGAGACCACTTTCAACATAGACTTCAGTTCCTTACCAATTCCTATGGAAACACTTTTATCATCTTGCACTGGACACCAAACCAGGGAAAACACCTTCCTTTTCTTGATATTTCATCATAGGCCTACACTACTGCATTATTCTCACCAAAATCCTATTGAAACACTTTTATCATCTTGGTGCGTCACTGCACACCTGGTAGTTTCTATATTTAGTTCATCTAGAGCAGCAATGGCATTCATAATCTTTAAATGCTTGAATTGAGATTTTGTTGACTTCAAACTGGCCATTTACCCGACAACACAACCTTACTGGAATAGCTGTTTTCACCACAGATTTGCATTTTCAGGTCAACAACCACTCAGCCAAGTCAGTATTCTGAAAATTGTTCTACCTAGTATCCCATTTTCATTCTTACGGCCATGTATTGTCAACTACGGTATTCTTATACAGGGATACCAACCTTATAAAATAATTGCATTATTCTATTAAAGGGATATCATTATTCAAGCAAATATTCTTTATTGGTTGAATGCCAACATATTCAGAGCCGGCTGCCAAACCTACATTGTGAAAAAAAAATCCAATTTTTCTTTGTAATTTTGAAAAACATACCAAAAATCATTCTTACAAGTTTCAAAAATCCCATTTCTAGGAGGAAAATAACCTTTTTCGTGTCACTTTCCCCTTAAAAATCTTACTAATTAAACTAAGATCCTGCAAACTGGCAGCTCTGCGTACACAGTAAATAACCCTAGGATACCTTCTGTGTAGGCAGAAATATATAAGGTTCAGTGGTGCCCAAAAGTTAGTAAACCCAACCAGAAAGTGTCAAAGTTCTGCCATATTTTTCGATATTTAATTGTGAAGTCGGATGATAAAATATTACATTCAATATAGTTTGTTTCTCTAGGCATTATTTGTTGTTTACATTCAACCCTCAGCATGAAGGAGTTCATTTTTGTTGTTTTTTGGGGCTGAAAACAAAGCATTTTACAACTTTTGGGCAATAAATATGTGTCAAAAAATGTGCTTTCCTTGAAATCAGTCTGCAGTATTTAAAAAGTACAATGTAAAGTTTAAAAAATGAACAGTTAGCATCTCTCTGCACTTGTACTTGTAATTCAATTGAATTGGGAATATTTATCATTTTCAATGTGGAAGTTAGAAATTGCTCATGTTGGCAAACATTTATTTTGAATCAGACAACTGTTTTAAGGGTTTAAAAATAATTATGTTTTATAATTGTTTGTTTTGTCAATAGAGGGCTACATGTAAAATCTGGCATCTTTAATCATGCTATTAGGGGGAAATTATGAATGATTTATAAAATGAATGTGTTGTTTTTTATCTTTCAATTTGTATTTTGATTCAAATATTCCTTATTTCTCTTCTGAAAAAGGTTTTTAAGAATAAAACTTTCATGCATGAACAGGTGAGGTGATTTGAGAAAGTTATTGTTGTCTCAATTCTCTCTCTCTCTTTCCCTCTCTATCCCCCCTCTGTGCGAAACTTCCCTTTGCCAACAACACAAATCGAAAGAATTCAACAAAGACAATATTTTCATAAGAATTTGGTTTAATTCATTGGACAAGTAATGGTTCAGAACATTGAAATCGTCAAACACCGATACATATTGCAAAAACGGTCTAATAACAAGCCTCTTTGCAAATGAAATAATACTTTCGTCAATTCTCTATACTTACATTCATTAAAGTCAGCAGTAGGGCTAGGATTACATTTAACAAAATGAAATTAATCCTTGGACTGTAGCTGTAACTTCTTTCAAATAAACCTCATAGACTAAATGATTACATTCCTTTAACCCATTTACTACTGGACCCATGTGGTCCCTGGGCAAAGCCTATGGGAATAAAAGAATTTGGTAGTTAACAAGTTGATTATAGTAGATGACACCTTGAAAGATCTTGTGTACTCTATCCTGCTAATAACATCTATGGTAAATATTCTTTTGATTTGTTTGGCCTAAAACTTCATTGCATTCTTGTATAATCATCATTATTGTATTAAAAAAGAGGGGGGGGTGCATTACATTCTGTCTTAAAAGAAATGTTCATGATACAAAATATTGTTTCATGAAATTCTACAAAAAGTCATTAACTTGTGTTCTATTTCATCCGATTCCGGTGAAGCTTTCATAGTCTGGATCCTCTTGCATTCACAAACAAGGCAGGAATCCCTTTCATGCCCATGTGTGTGGGGGGGGGGGTGGGCATGTTCACTAGAATTTCACCAAAATTCTCATCCAAGGAGTTATAAAAAAACCAAGCTTTTAACAATTCATACTGCTTCGATCTTAAATTCCTAAACAAGTATTTTGTCACGATATGATGACGTACATAACCTTTCCAAACACCATGTGCGATTTTTTACTCCTCTGATACCCTTTTCACTTCATGCATGTACATCACCCGATCAAATACCCATTTCACATGCTGTTATGCCTCCATGGCTCCCCCACCCCAGGCCAAATCTTTAACCCTGTAATGAGTTTAAATCATATTTTAGTAAAGAAAATGGACAAATAATCATTATCATTATCATTGGTTAACAAACATTTCATATGCCAAATAATCCTGACATCTATCTAATGTTATCTACAGAGTACATTAATCTGTTTATAAAATTTAAACAATAACATTGGAACACTATCTTTGCCTTTCTAAAGAGGGGGGGGGGGGTGGCATCACACCTAGGGGTGTTTCGCAAAGATATAAGTATGACTTAAGTCACACTTAAATGCCAATGCGTACATGATATTCAACGCGCGATCATATTGATAGATACGCATTAGTGCGCGTCCTCGTGACACGATTTGACCAATGCGGTCAAGCCTTTCATACCGTACGCAACTCGGTATTTAAGTAAGACTGTAAGTCATACTTAAATCTTTGTGAAACACCCCCTGGACATGAACAAGTTTTCCCAACTGCAACGGGGACGAATTCTACAACATAGTAAATCTATTGAAAATACCCATCAAATCACAATGAACGGCTGAGAGGGCTTTGTTGAAAATTGTTGAATCGGGAAGGCAGATCGTCCTAAGATTCAAGCTGACAAAAAATTGCAAATATGACGTTTGTCCAGAGTCCAAGATGAAACTGCTGTTCTGATTCACCGATTTTTGACAAAGACAGCTTTACCATGAAGGGCTTTTGACAATAGATTCTCTACATTCCAGAAAGCGTCTGCGTAGTGGTTGCAAAAACTCCATATTGTAGCAAGCATACACCAAGGTATGTCTGGCAAGCCATTCAAAACAATTCTATATCTTGAAATCAATGATTTCATTCTTAATCACAATAGTAAACATATTCTGGTTATCAAGAAAATCATCAAGGCCCATATTTTGAAGTCTGGTTAACTTAGACCATGTTCTTACTCGGTGCTTAAGTTATGGCAAGCCCAAAATGTACATTTTTCTTAATTGTATGCTTCTAATATCTACATGCATTGTTTTCTTTTTCAAAAGCTTTGAAAATGAAGAAAAATAATTCATTTATCATTTCCTAACATTTATGCATGAAGTGAGCACCACATGTGCTGTCGGATTTAAATCTTTGCTTTAATAGATTTGTGCCACAATTGGCTATCCATAGTTAAACCATAAAAGTAGACCGGCTTTTAAATCGAATCTGAGTTCAGAATACTGGCCTTGATGATGTAAGCAAATGGCAAAGCTTGGTATCTTGAATTTAATTATATCATATTTAATCAATATGATATGGCTTGGCATACGTGGCTTGGCACAAAAAGTTCATGTGTGATAGCACCTTAACAACTTTAAACTAGTTTTAAAGTGGTAAATTCTCAAAATTTTGGGGAATTTTAACAGCAACATGAACTATCAAAGAACATTGTATCAATAGATATCAAAACATGCCAACAATTAAAAGAACCAAACTTTATTACAATTATCACAAATCAAAGAACTGAAATACCAGGCAGTTGGTAAAATACTGTTTTCAAGTTTACTATCTTAAAGCCCCTTTCACACTTCATCAGTTAAACATGGTGGATGATGGCAGTATTTGGCATGTACTGTGGAGGATAGTGTGAACAAGTTACCTGCCAATAGCCAATGAATTTCATTAGCTTCTCCTCCTTGTCATTCACACCATTCAAGAAAGCCACTGCATGTAGTCAGGTACACTGTATCCCCATTTCTTCTGACATCATAAGTGCATAAACAACCAAGTTTAACCATTCTCATATTACCATTCACAAAATAAACTGCCAACACCAGCAATGGCACTGCTAAATTTGTAGTACTTAGCATTGGTACCTTGCTAAATAATGCTAGGGATTTGAACACATGACCCATCGATTTCAAGGCCTAGTCAGATCCACTACACCATAATGCTTCCACATGTTGCATATTTTTTTTACTGTGCAATGGTCTTTTGTCATGATTTCTCCCGCAGCAATGACCCATCTACTAAAAATTGCTGATGTGTGAAATGGGGCATTAATCTACATTACATAGGATAACAAAAGCAACAACGACTATGCAGCTGCGCTTTAAATTCATCACAATTCATCTCTTGAAAAATACTGAAAGTTCTTTTTTCCTAAAAACAAGACAAAATGTAACATTTCTAATTAACAGAAATACACGCAGTCATATTCTCTAGTAGACACACTAAAGAAATCTCAAGACTTGATATTAAAAAAGGGGGTAACCTTGGGTTGTAAAGTTGCTATTAAATGTTCACGTATAAATGTTTGTTAACAGAGAAAAAGAGTTTTTACTGAGGTATATTTTTTTAATAGAAATATCGAGAACAGTATGGTCTCAAGTATATACATATACAATATGGTTAAAATCTCTATTGTGAGCTGTATAATATTACAAATATTGTCGTCTGAATTCATTTATATGTTGTTTTTTTTAATCAAAGGTTAGGGAAACATAGATATTCAGAGTGAATTCATATTTCATTTAAATGTTTTAATCAAACCAGATTGAAAACATAGAAACATATAAAATCAATGTGCCAATCAAATTCATAGCTGTGCATACCATTCAAATCAGTAGATCTACAAAATATTTCTTGATCAAAAGCATGGAGATCCCATGATCAAAGTCAAGTAAACATTAGACCATAACATTTCAATTCATCTGATATAAATTTCATTCCAATCTATTAAATGATTGATCTATTTTCAGCTCAACCTTGATGTTATATAATTGTCTGTGATATTAGAAAATTATCTTATTTACCAAACACTAACAAATTTATCACCTTAATATAATGATTTGAATTGCTTGTAAAAACTGTATAAAAAAATATTAGTCACAGGGCTTAATCATGGCAAAAATCACTGAAGGTAACCCCTGCCCTATTGTCATTACCATGATAATGCAGTTTCCAACACATTTGGAAAACACACACATATCTTGCATGTCTTAACCACAAGATGAATATTTGTGCCAACTTTCATGAGCACTGGCCAAAAACTGAGGAAGTAATGCCATGAAGGCCATGGTCAAGGGTGCCCTTACTGGGCCCCGTCTTACAAAAAGTTACAATTGATCTGATCAATCTCAACTGTATGGAAATCCATCAATGTCATAATTTTTTCTACTGGAAATTTGCACAAAGTCCATTGTAAGCAAAGAGAAGCATACTGAGTTTTCAAGAAAGAAATGAAAGTATGATTATACATCACATATAAAAAATATTTTGAACAAACATGTATTTTAGATGTTGACGTTGATGGCTTTTCATAGTTGTTGTCGATCGAATGAATCATAAGTCCTTGTAAGACGGGGCCCAGGTCTTCAGTCCCCTCTCATTGGCTTGATGACTTATTGTGCCCAATGGAAACATTGCCTTGCCCTATAACAAAATATTGAAACTTAAGGCCTATGGTCATAAAAAAATGTACAATAAAGAAAACATAGGCTGTCTGTGACACCTCATCAGCAGGAATTCTTGATACATGACCGTCAGGTGGAGTGTTATCATGTTTGGTATTTTTGCCAGAGCAAATTCCCTCCCTAGTTCAAAACCTCCAACACTTCAAATCTGCATGCATGTATACATATTTTCTTTTGAGATTCTGCTCAAAACAGATGTTTATAAAACCAATTTATGCATAATAAGTGTTTGTGGGTGTCTAACTCTAAATGCTGTATGGCAGAGGTAATTTGTTCCTAGAGGGCGATATAACACATTAAACACATTGCACACAGAGCGGCTTACTTTTATCCCAGAATGCATAGTGCGTCCAAAGTCTGATCTGGTTAATATTACAAATAAAAAGATATATGTTCTAATCATGAGATTGAAGGTAGCAGTTGGTCTAAAAAAACACATGGCTATATAAAAATGTTTGGTCTACTACAATTTGGTCTAATTGCCATTTGGTCTACACTGCACTTTGTCCAATACCAACTTAAAATCTCATTCAGTCTGATGCCTACAAATAGATACATCATCTCCACTTTCCAATTCATCTAAATATTTTGCACTTTGTTAAATGAAAATTTGGCTAATAGACGGTTCATAGCCTATTACTGGAAATTAGACCAAAATGGTAAATGAGGTAAATGGCGTTTAGACCAAATGGTGTACTGGTTGTAGACTAACTAAGGTGAGATCGTGGGAGGTTCCCTTCAAAAATTATTTCTTTGTATTTGAAAACACTT